>NW_027496762.1:0-183656 GCF_021521415.1 Bidens hawaiensis
TTAGCAACAAGAAGCAGTTGTTCCTACATATTGTCTACTAAGTAACATTATATTTGAAATTACACATCTATTTCGTCAAAAAGAGATTACCCCAATCAACAAGAAGCAGTTGTTCCTACATATTGTCTACTAAGGAACTTTGCTTCTTTGAATCTCGGCTAGACATACCAAAATCTAATTCACAAATATTCGTTCTTTGAAAAATCTCCAACAAAAGCATCAAGATCTTGATTAACCGATCCACTTTCACCAACGCTTTCTTGGCAAATTACTTGCAACTTCTTGGCCCTTGCCATCGTCTTGATCCTCACAACACTCTCTGAATCCATAAACTCTTTTACAAACTCCGCAATATTATCTCAAACTCTTTTACAAAAGCGTCCAAAAGCCGCAAATTACTATCTTTCACCGAATTCCACCCACAATGCGTCCAAAAGCCGAATTCCACCCACAATGCGTCCAATATTATCTCATAAACTCTTTTACAAACTCCGTAAATTACTATCTTTCACTGAATTCCACCCACAATGCGTCCAAAAGCCACCTATAGAAGAGTGTGACAAAACCCTAAGTTGCTCACACCATTCCACTGTTGGGTTCGTAGGCCTTGTTGGCCCGGTTTATTATATGAAGTCAAAAGAGGAGACGGGTGTGGGCGGTCGGGCCCAAGCCCGGCCCGGTTTAGATTTCTTGCATAATAATTTACTAACCCTAGTTCAGTCTCTATTATGTACTTGTAATATTTGGTCACTCAATAAAGATATACCTAGTTGCCACCCGTGGACGTAGGTCAGTTTAGACCGAACCACGTTAAATCCTCGTGTTCGTTTATTGCTTTCGTGTCGTGTTCAGTTTCGTGTGTGCGTTTAATCCTAACAAGTGGTATCTAGAGCTTAGGTTCAGATCACGCGAAGAACACGTTGAACCAGCCGAGTCGCCGCCAAACCATCCAGCCGCCGCCACCCTACTGCGCTAGGGTTCCGCCGCCGCCTACGGTTTTCCGATCGCCGTTAGGGTTTCCGCCGTCGTTTCGCCGCTACTAAACCCAGCCCGCGCGATCTGCGTTTTTTTTTTGTTGGTTCCGTTTGAAAGCTGTAAGCATCGTATTGTTCGATTCCAGGTTGTCTCTTTTGTTTCGCTAGTGGCGTTTGAACAGAGAAGAAAAGAAGGGTTTGTATTATTATTTTTCTCTTGAGATTCATGCCAGACTAGGAAAAGACAAGGAAAAACAATATTATTTTGTTGACAAGGGAGTTCAATGGCCACCAACTTTATCCAGATTGTTTAATTTTTTGAGAGGGCCTAGCACTTTAGACAATAAACAATTATTTGGGTAAAATTCATATTTTGCAAAGTACGAGCCAGGAACGCGTTAATCAAGATCCTATTTTAGTTGAATAATCGTTGTCAAGTCAGAAGAAGCGTTAAAGAAACGGAGAACCAGTGCCAACCGCGTTTGTCAGGTTTTATCGTTTCAGTTTAAAGTTTCAGTTTCTGATTTTCAGTTCGATATTCCGCTGCGTATAAATAGGTTGATTTTTTAACAGAGTTCAGTAGAACAGTCGTTAAGTTCAGGCTCGTGTTGCTGTGTCTGTCTCTATTTTTATCCAGTTTTTCGTTTTAGTCATTGTTATGGCAGAAGACGGAAATGTTTCGATACAGAAGTTTGACGGACAGAAGTTCGGTTGGTGGAAGATGCAGATTGAGGCACTACTTTGTCAGAAAGACTTGGATGTAGTGTTTGAGGATGAAAAACCAGAAAAGTTGTCAGAAGCAGATTGGAAGAAGTTAGACAAGAAAGCTAGGGCTTGTATTACTTTGTCGTTGTCGGAAGATGTGGCGTTTAACATCATGAAAGAAACCACAGCCCGTGGTATGATGGAGGCACTATCCAACATGTATGAGAAGCCTTCGGCAGCGAATAAGGTCTATCTTATCAGAGAGCTAGTGACAACTCGAATGAAAGAGGGTGGGTCAGTTACAACTCATATCAATAATCTTAATTCGATCTTGTCCCGCTTAGTGTCAGTTGACATTAAGTTTGATGATGAAGTTCAAGGCCTCTTGTTATTATCCTCTTTGCCCGACAGTTGGTCGCAAACAGTGACTGCAGTTTGTAGTTCGTCTACAAATATTACTTTCGATGGGATTCGAGATCTGATTCTGGGAGAAGATTCAAGACGCAGAAGTTCAGGTGAATCATCAGGCAATATGCTAGTCACAGAAGGTAGAGGTAGGGGAAAACAGCGAGGCAGTGGGAGCAGGAAGAGGAGTCAGTCTAAGACTCGTAAGGATATTGAATGTTGGGGTTGTAAAGAGAAAGGACACTTCAGGAATCAGTGTCCGAATGATAAGAAAGAGGTGAACGTTACAGAAGACGACACAGATGACGGGGTCAGTAGTGATGAGGCTTTGGTTTGTAGTGTTGAGAGTAGCGTTGATGCTTGGGTGATGGATTCTGTTGCATCGTTTCATGCCACTCACTGTAGTGAAACGATGAAGAATCTTAAATTTGGGGATTTTGGAAAGGTTCGACTAGCGAATGATGATATTTTAGAGGTTACGGGTATGGGAGACGTTGATTTGATAACTTCAGCCTGGTACTTCTTGGACTTTGAAAGACGTGAGGGTTATTCCAAGTTTGAAGAAACGTTTGATTTCAGTTGGGCAGTTGGATGACCAAGGGCACGATGTTAAGTTCGGGAATGGGCAGTGGAAAGTAGTCAAAGGGAATCTCGTGGTTGCTCGTGGCAAGAAAATGGGTTCGTTGTATATGGTCGATGTGTCATCGAAAGGAGTGGATCCAGTTTTGGTGAAAGACAAAGTTCGGTTCACAGAATCTCGTGGGCAGAAGAAGGTTCGTTTTGCAAGTAACAAACCCAGAGCCAAAGTGAATATTCAGGATGAACGAGCTAGGAAGGTTAAATCAGTTGGGGGACATCGTGACAGTGGGAGCACAGGTCGTGTTTCAGTTACAGTTCCAGGTCGACAGTGGATTAAGAAAACCAGTATTCCAGCTGTAAAAGTCTCTCCAATGAATTACTTGCTGAATATGGAGAGTGTTTGTTCTCAGGTTATCTCAGGATACGGTAGTTCGTTACAGTGGGAGCCGGTAGGGACAGAGAATGGGTCAGGGGCAGTTTCAGCCGTGACTGACGTGTTGGAGCTCCGGGGAGCTTCAACGGGCCTTCAGGTTAATTGATGAGAAGGCGGTGGCAACTAGAAGAAGTTTAATGTTCAGATTACAGAAGTACAATCAGCAGTGCAGACGAGAGTACTCAAGGCCTCCGAGTGGGAGATTGTTGGGTTCGTAGGGCCTTGTTGGCCCGGTTTATTATATGAAGTCAAAAGAGGAGACGGGTGTGGGCGGTCGGGCCCAAGCCCGGCCCGGTTTAGATTTCTTGCATAATAATTTACTAACCCTAGTTCAGTCTCTATATAAACAACATTATGTACTTGTAATATTTGGTCACTCAATAAAGATATACCTAGTTGCCACCCGTGGACGTAGGTCAGTTTAGACCGAACCACGTTAAATCCTCGTGTTCGTTTATTGCTTTCGTGTCATGTTCAGTTTCGTGTGTGCGTTTAATCCTAACATTCCACCACCATCCCATTCTCCCCACATATTTCTTTTAAATGGGACGTTTCTCCTCTAGCCACCCATAAAAAGTTGACACCACTATGTGGTTAACCCAAATGCGATTTTGGTCATTTCAGCACTCGAAACTGAGAGATAACTACCCAAAGAAACATACAAGACGATTCGTGGTTGTTTGGAGTACAACCACTTTAGGTAAATTGGTTTGTTTGATGAGGACTTTGCTTCTATTTCTATGTTTGGCCCACATATGTAAAGAGGCATTTTTATCCGGTCTTTAAGAGCGTCAATGGCTTTAGATTCTAACTCGTAAATAGTTGATATTAAGACATAATTTGCTTTTACGGTTATATTAGAGGTGGCAAATGGGTTGGGTTGGGTCGAACGAGCCATGGGTTGAAATGAGTTATGGGTCAAAACGAGTATGGGTCAGAATGAGTTTGGGTCAAAACGAGTCAATTAAAAAAAGGGTTGTTTTGGTATGGGTCAAAATAGGTTAGGGTCAAACCGAATTTTGAGTGTTTTTTTTTGGTGAACGAGAATAACGGCGGAAACATTTTGTTTTTTTAGATTTTTCGCTTTTTTATTTATATTTTAAGTTATGATTTTATTTTATTTTTGATTTTGAATTTTTTTTGAGGGGTTTTCTATTAAGATAAAAAACCCAAAAAAAAAATTCAAAAATAATAACAAAAAAATTATTACTCAAAATATAAATCATAAACAAAAAAAGTTGAAACACTAAAATGTTTTCTACGTTGTCCTCGTTCCATAATAAAAACACCTAGAATCGAACCGAAACAGAACAAATCGACGAAAATGAAACAAAGAAACAAAAAGCCAAAACCGGACCACGTCAATCGGAATCGAAAAAATCAATCAAAACGAAACTATAAGAATTCTAACCGAACAAAAACAAAACTAAAAAACGAACAAAAACGAGTCCGGAATCGACCAGAAAAAAACAAAAGAAACCAAAACCTAACACGTCACGGGTGAAAACTCGTGTTGGCTTGAAACCTGAACCGAACCCGTTCCAATCTGAAACCCATTTCGTGCTGAAACCTGTCTTGTACGAAAACCCATTCTGATCCGAAACCTGTCACATTTCCTTAGGACACTAACCCACATCGACCAATTTCTTTGAACTTGTCGACCCATTTTGACCTGAAAATAAAAGGATGGAATTTCAAATGACTCATTTTGACCATTTAATTAAAAACTTTTACCCAAACCAACCCATTTAACTTTTAAAATAACTTAAACTGACTCATTTAAAAGAGTTTGGATCAAGATTGCCACCCCTAAGTTATATCAAAAAGATTGGGTAGAATGTCTTAAAGCTTATCACCAATACCACTATGAAAGATCATCAGAATGTCTGCTATTGTTAATGAAGATAATCCAGGAATATAAACGTGTATCGTTCGGTTTTCTAAATATCTTGCTTCTGAAATATATATTTTTTAAGTTATAACAATCCATTATAAGTTTTTAGTTTGAAATCCGTAGTTTAAAACAATGTTCGGTTCTAAGACTGGTTACATAGCTATGTTTTATTTAAAATAAAACATTGTTTCAAAAAGAAATTTCTGTAAAAATAAAATTTACGTATTTTAATTATCTAAAATAATTCCGTTGTAGTTCAGTTGGTAAAATATAAGTTTGTTGGTTTAACCGAAACAATATTGCAAAAACGTTTTACAATTATTGTTTTTATAACCCGTTCTATGTCACACATATTTCCTTTTCATCTAGTAGGATAAACTATTCGAGTTGTATAAAGCCATTTTAACATTTATAATCCCATCGTTAATAATAGTACAAGTAAAAAAAACTATAAATCAACTAGTCGAGACGGTACCAATAGGCAAGTATAACTAGTTTGATCACATTTAACCTCTAATTTAGCACGTTTATAGTAAATACAACATATTGTAGTTCAATCAATCTTTCCAAGTCGTTTATTATCCTAGCAACATGCATCAAGTGTTTTAATAACTCCACACACTAGTCTTATCTCATTTATCTTTTTAGATGTTAACCATATTTAACCAAAACTTTACAAAACAACTATATTTATTCATTTATAAGTATAGCGCTCATAACTTTTATAAGGAATAATACACACCTATCATTTTCTAATTTGAGAAATAGATCTAACATTCTGGAAAATGAGAGTAAGCCAGTAAATAATAGTGTGGATGCCCATTCCCATTTGTAACTAATAATCCCTAACATTTTCAAAGGCTTCTTATCAAATAGTGTCAGATTTTTGTGGAATAAGAATGTTCAATCCCACTTAGGTTTCTTGATCGAAGTGTGAACGACCCAGTTGTCATTATCTTCGGTATCGGGCAACATGCATATCTATATTAGTTATTTTCTAGATCTGCTAAATAAATTATTATTGTTTAGTTTGACGGGTAGGGTTAGAGCTCAACCAGTCGACGCGGTTATGGTTTTGTTAAATGAAATTATTATTGAAATTTCAATTAGGCGGGTGTGCGTTTATACCTTACTCGCGTATAGTTAGTTTAATTGGCGGCTTATCATCGTTGGTTTCCGTTTACGAACCCGGACACTACTCCCCTGCCATGAGTCCTGTTTACTCGACCACCACCGCGGTTTCTTGTCGCCATGGCTGCTTCACTATGGCAGTTACCGGAAACGCATGTTATCATTACCTAGATTATGTTTTTGCTGGAACTCACCGAGTTTCATGTCGGGCATGGACCAACCCAACTTTCATATCTGCATGAACCTGAGGCTTGCAAGAACGATCAGACGTGCTCACCGGAATTCCTCGTCGGAAATGTGTGGGTTTGTCGGAATCACTACAGACGTTGCCACTTTTATTGCTCTGGAACCCATCTTCGTCTGTTGAGCTTGCCGGAAAACGTGGCTGGCGACTCCTTTTTTTTTCTCTCTCTCTTCCGGGTTACTCTTGTTGGGTTTCAACGGTGGTTTGGAGAAAACGGTCAAACAATTTTAACCCGTTTTAATATATTTTCGTTTAAGTAAATATTAATCATTTAATACTTATAAACTAATCAAATAAACGCAGCGGAAATAAACGAACCAATGAACCGAAACCTGAACTCAGATCCGGTTACAACTATACGAGCACGATATATAATTAAAACACAACCATAGATCTAGTTTAGTTATTTATACCTCGGTTATCGAAACTGGGTGAGACACCAAGGGATAACGAAACGTGCTAGATCTTGACACAACAATGACCAACGACAATTCCGGCAGTGGCAGCAGCTCCGGACGGCGGCGGTGCGGCGTCTGGGTTGCGGCAGAGGCAGAACGGCGATGGTGGTGTTTTCTGGTGGCCGGAAAAGTGGGCGGTAGCAAAAACCCAGCAACAGCAGTCGAAATCAGTAGATCTAAGCAGCAACAATAACAGGTGGGCTGCGGTGGTGACTTGGCTGAGATGTGGCGGTGCTCCGGTGAATATATGACAGCCGGCTAGGGTGGCGGCGGTTTTCTGGTGGCCGTAAAAACGGCCGGCGGCGGCTGGTCTTAAGGGAGCTAGGGTTTTGTTATGGTGATGCTGATTGGTTCTCTCTTTTAATATTAATAAGATATTATATATATATATATATATATATATATATGATTAGGGTTTAAGCAAGTTTAAACCCAATGGGCTTCAAGCCCAAAATCACCATACTTAAAAACCTAGTCCACCATATGATCTTACTAATTTATTGTGTCGGCCCACTTAACGATTAAGTGGGTTTTAAATTCGTTACCCTCGGTGTAACTCATACCGGGTCATATTCGGGTCGGTCCGCGTTGACTTGACCCGAACCGACCATATATTCCAAAAGTCTCCCACTTGGACGGATTTGGGTCAAGTATCACAACGCTAACAGCTAGAGGCATTCTAGCTACACATAGCCGTCCCCAACCAAATATGACATTTTTAAATCCATAACCAAAATATCTTGGAATACCTTATTGCAAGATAATGAATTTATAGTAATCGTTGTCATCTATCCTTTCTGTATAAGACATTAATTTAACAATGAGACATGGATCAAATCAATCTCATACAATGTTCAATTATTGTAGTTCTCGATATAGAGTCAAAGTGGTCCAATAAAACACACAGTAAGTTTGGGTGAGGCCTCACACTTTACCAGTTTGAATCAACGAGGGCGCCAATATGTCTAACTGTTACATTTTAATGTAAGAGTACAGAATCCCATCTTGACTACATACAACTCCCACTGAACTTTAGAACATTCCCAATCAATGCCTTTATGGCTGGCAGTTATGCAACAGGGGTTAACATGATCAAAGAATGTTCCTCGGTAAACGAAAGTTCTAATATGTATCTCAGGTCTAAGGATACTAGATGAGCATACTATTATCAAAACATCTTATGATCAAGATATGCGAGTTACATCCAACATCATTCATAATGAGGCATGTGAGTTTGGAAGTCAACCGCTTTAGTCCAAAGTCAGAATAGTCTTAATTCAGAGTCGTTCCCACGAGTTTGACCGACTATGGATAATTTAGAATACAATATTCACGGATTAAACGTATTAAAAAGAACACAGTTGTATTATTCAACGTTTGCATTTAACCATTAAATCAAAAGTGAACTGAAAAGTACAACCGTTTAAATGTTCATACATCCAAATACTAAATCAAAATAAATCACTAGCAAGTCTAAGCCCGATAGCATCTCTATGATGATCATGCTTGTCCTGGGTCATCGGCTTAGTGAACGGGTCAGCTAGATTTTGATCTGTGTCAACTTTGCTTATCACGATGTCACCTCATTCCAATATTTCCCGAATAAGATGGAACTTCCTCAGAATGTGCTTGGTTCTGTGAGGAGACCTTGGATCTTTGGCTTGAGCAATAGCAATGTGTTATCACAGAACACCTCGATTGGTTTGCGAATACTCGGAACCATGTCGAGATCGGTGATGAACTTCTTCATCCAAGCAGCCTCCTTAGCAGCATCTGATGCAGCTATATATTCGGATTCGGTGGTAGAATCCGCCACTACACTCTGCTTGGAGCTCTTCCAATAAATAGCTCCGCCATTGAGAGTGAAAACGAAACCTGACTGTGAGCGAGAATCATTTCGGTCAGTCTGGAAGATAGCATCAGTGTAACACCTTACAGTGAGCTCTTCTTCCACTCCCCCAAACACCAAGAACATATATTTGGTCCTATTCAAGTACCTTAGAATGTTCTTCACAGCAGTCCAATGGGCAATGCCAGGACTCTGTTGAAAACGACTGGTCATGCTCAGGGCATACGAGACGTCAGGTCTAGTACACAACATAGCATACATGATAGAGCCAAACGCAGAAACATATGGAATTACTTGCATACGATTAGATTCAATGTCCGTTTCCGGAGATTGCGATTTGCTCAGCACTGTTCCTTTAGTCATTGGAATAGTTCCTTTCTTGGAATTTTCCATTGAGAAGCGTGCCATCACTTTATATATGTAGGTACTTTGACTTAGTCCTAGAATCCGCTTAGATCTGTCTCTATAGATTTTTATTCCCAGAATATAAGCGTCTTCTCCAAAATCTTTCATTGCAAAATAAGATTCCAACCAGTGCTTAACTTCCTGTGTGATCCCGTTATGGATCTAGCCGCTAATACGATACATCGATTATATACAAGATCTAAACGTTAAATTATTACTTTATTGATAAATATGGATTAATACATTATGGTGGATGGAAATAACTTATGGAGAGCATTAGCTTAGATCTAGATCTCTCTCTAAATATGTACATCTACAAATGAACATGGATATGCGTATTCATAGGCCAAAGCACCAGTTCATTAACTTATGTCTAATTCGTTATATCTTCATAAACGAATTAGACTCCATTCGTAATTATTCCATAACGAATGGGCTTATAAACTTAACGAACTAGCCTAGATTACTAAAGAATGGACGCATTCGCTATACAATCCATAGCGAATGGCCATTTTACAATAAATAAACAATCTAGACTATGTATACATTCTTCGAATGCTACGGAAAACAATTTCGTGCACTAACAGACACCCCCTTTTCCGTAGCTATCGAATAATATAATCTTGAATATTTTAACTGCAAATCACCAGTCACAAAACCGTGCACTAACACTTCCTTAAGCATAGGAATGTTGTTTCCAATGATCAATATATCATCGACATACAAGATGAAGAATGATATAGTGCTCCCACTAGCCTTTCTGTAAACACAAGGCTCATCTTCATTTTGACAAAACCAAACTTTTTGATTTTCTCATCAAAGTGAAGATTCCAGCTTCGAGATACTTGCTTAAGTCCATAAATGGACTTATTTAATTTGCAAACCCTATTAGGATATTTTGGATCGACAAAACCTTCAGGCTGAACCATATAGACATCTTCAGAAAGATGTCCATTAAGGAAAGTAGTTTTGACATCCACTTGCCATATCTCATAGTCATAATATGTAGCAATGGCAAGTAATATCCTTATTGACTTAGTCATAGCAACGGGCGAGAAGGTTTCATCATAGTCAACACCTTGAGTTTGAGTAAAACCTTTCGCGACTAGCCGTGCCTTATAGGTTTGTACGTTTCCATGCATGTTGGTTTTTCTCTTGAAAATCCATTTGCTCCCTACTTCCCGAATTTCGGGGGGTAGCTCAACCAAGTTCCAAACTTGGTTATCCTGCATGGATTGCATCTCGGCGTTCATGGCATCTTGCCATTTCTCGGATTCCGGATCCAAGATAGCATATTTGTAGTCAGTAGGCTCGTCGCCAGACTCGGCTACTAATAAGACTTCGGGACCATCAAGATTCCATAAGTATCTAGAATTTGGTACGGGAGTCCTACTACTTCTACGAACGCTCGTGTTCACGTCTGATGTATCAGCAATAACAACTTGTTGATCAGACGCTCCAACTTCCTCAGCGGTTGTTTGTGGTTCTTGAATTGCTTCAAGATCGACAATGTTATCTCCAGTTCCTCGATTGAGAAATTTCTTCTCAAGGAAGTGGCCTTTCCTCTTGATAGAAATCGTATATGTATCAGGATGAAAGAAGTAATAACCGCTTTGGTTATAGTATCCGACGAAAACAACTTTTACGCCGCGGGGATCAAGTTTGTCATCAGACTCAGTTGAGATGTAAGCATCACATCCCCATACTTTAAGGTAAGACAATATGGGCTTCTTTCCCTTGTGCCATATCTCATATGGGGTTTTGTCTATCTTCTTGTTAGAGCTAGGTTGACAATGCGGGCGGCGGTCATAAGGGCGTAACCCCAAAAGGAGTGAGGAAAGTTAGTTCTACACATCATCGATCGAACCATGTTTAGCAAAGTTCGGTTTCTCCTTTCGCTCACGCCATTATGTTGGGGTGTGCCAGGTGAAGTGAGTTGTGAAACAATTCCATGCTCTTTTAGATGAGTGATGAACTCTGAGCTGAGATACTCTCCACCTCGATCTCATCGAAGAATTTTAATGGTTTTACCAAGTTGTTTTTCACTTCGTTTTGAAACTCTTTGAACCTTTCAAAAGTTTCGTGCTTGTTTTTCATAAGATACACATATGCGTATCGACTATAATCGTCGATAAAGGAAACAAAGTTTCTTTCATGGTTTCTAGTCATGGTTCTGAAAGGTCCACATACATCAGAATGTATGAGTCCTAACAGATCACTTGCTCGTTCACTTTTATGAGTGAAGGAGTCTTTGGCGAGTTTGCCAGCTAAGCAAGATTCACAATCATCAAACGAGTCCGGTCCTGTGGATTCAACAATCCCTTCGGATTGGAGTCTTTTAACTTTTGCCTTGCTTATGTGGCCAAGTCGTCAATGCCATAGAAAAGTATCATTGATGCTAGTCTTGATACGTTTTGAAAGATGATATACGTTATTATCTGGTTGAACATCAATATCATAAATACCATTTCGAGGTTTAGCCTCAAAATAAAAGATATCATTTAAGTAAGAAGAAATAGCCATGCCATTAAAAACATACTTAAAACCTTGTTCAAGCAACAATGAAAATAAAATGATGTTTCTTGTCAAACCAGGAGCATACAAACAATTTTTCAAAGGAAAAACTAGGCCAGATGGACAAGTAAAATGAAAAACTCCAGTTTCCAGAACTGGTACTCTCTTCCCATCTCCAGCGATGAGTTCCATGCTGCCTTTATTCAGTTTCTTCCACTTCTCAGGCTCCTGCAAGACATTAACAATGTGGAAACCACATCCGGTATCAAATACCCATGTGTTGCTAGAGACAGTGAGATGTTCAATAACGTATATGGAAATACCTCGAGGAGAGCCTTCACCATTGGCCTTCCTCTTTGCTAGCTCAGCTAGATGCTCGGGGCAGTTACGCATCTAGTGCCCCATCTTGTTGCACTTGTAGCACTGGCGCTCCTCAGGAGGCGACGGTGGTGCCTTTGAAACTTTCTTGTTAGTGTTGGTGGCAGATTTGGAAGCAACAGTAACTTTCTTCTTGCCTTTTCCCTTATAACCATGATTCTTGGGTTTAGGCTTCTTTTCACCAGCAGATCGAATCATCAGAACTTGATTGGTCCTAGAAGTAATGTTCATCTCAGCCGTTTTAAGCATGTTGTGCAGCTCTGGCACTGTCTTTATCCAGCCATTCATGTTGGAATTCATTACGAACTGGTCGTAAGAGCTAGGAAGAGAATTGACGATGAAATCAGCTGCCATCTCATCGGGCAGGGGATAATCAAGTTTCTTAAGCTGATCGATGTGCCCCTTCATATTTAGGACATGCGCACTGACGGGAGACCCTTCTACCAAGTTGCAGCTAATGAGTTGCTTCATGGTGTCGAATCATTCCTGACGGGCTTGTTTCTGGAACATGCCCTTGAGTTGCTCAAGCATCTCATAGGCACCAAAGTTTTCTAAGCCTTTAGCAAGCTTAGAAGTCATGGTGGCTAGCATAATACAGGAGACATTAGCCGAGTCATCCCCATGCTTCTCAAGAACTTTTCAAGCAGCGGCTGTATTGTTTTTAGGCTCGGTTGGAACAGATCCATCGAGAACATGCAGGCGCTTTTCCAGTGAGAACAAGTCTCAAGTTGCAGTGCCATTCGATGAAGTTGGTACCGTTCAGTTTATCCTTCTCAAGGATAGACTTAAGGGCGTAGGGTGAGTTTTCATTTGATGACATCTGATTAAAAAGAAAAAGTAAATTTAATTAGTATTTTCGATGTAGTACTCCTATTATTAATGACCCAAGAACATTAATGAAATAGAAGTTTGAGAATCTGGCTTCTAGTTATTAAAGGCAGCTGTAGCACACAACATTAATAAGTGGTTAGGCATACTGACAACGATTGTCATTTGTGAATAGAGCACAACTCTCGGTTATGGGGCCTATAAGGACAACGATTGTCAGTATAGATATGTTTAGCCTCATCTTAGCTCACTTTATGTCTCTAGACAGCTTTAGCACGTAACAGGAGAGTAAAGTAATAGTTGTCCTAGTACAGTGACGTGTGAAAGGGCCGGATGTGTCAACGAAACGCTTTCACCTTGATGGGATAGGCTAGAAAACAAGTGCGGTGCTTTAGCTCCAAACACTCGAAATTTTGCAGTATGCCTCAAGTGTGACTTGTAGTAGGATTGACATAAACTATTGGTTTTTAAATTGGGATTGATTTTATAATTACCAAATAGAGTAAAAGTCAAATTTTACTGTATTTATTATCGGGACAAAAATGATGAACCCTTTCATCTCTCAGGACACTTAGTTTTAAATAACCTATTAAAAGCTAAGTTTGTTGCAATACGGCTAACCAATTTTAAGTTAATAGAAAACTATTAAGTTATTAGTTTTGGAAATCAAAACGCTTTTAGTTTGAAAAACATAATTGGTTAATAAAAAATGTTTATTTTCCAAATTTATTTGGTATTAAGTTGGTGATATTATAATCCTATTATAAACAATCCAAGCAACCAAAATAGCAAATAATAATATGTAAATCCTTATGGCCAAAAGGTGATCGGTCTCGCTAGAGCCAATTAGGGAGACCGATCGGGTTAAGGGGTTCACAACACAAAACAACCACAAGGATGGACTTCTTCGGCATCCCGTTATCTTGTCCGAACTCCCACTAACTCCAAGAAATCCTTGAGCTCGTCCTCGGTTATCATCGCGTCTTCTTTATTACAAATTTATAAACAAACAACAATTTGCCCTATTACAAATTTGAACCATCCAATATGGCCAAAAAAAAAGCCGAAAAATAAAATAATAACCGATTACAATTTTGAACCATCCATATGGCCAAAAAACAAACTCAACAACCAAACAAACATAGGTCGGGACCGGATTTACATATTCAAAATAAATAAATTTCGGGTCGTTTTGACGTGGTCAAATAAAATAAACAAAACTTGACCAAATCTAAAATTACCCGAAAACAAATCTAGATCTATAAACTTTAAACAATTTAAAGTTTGAGATGTAGATCCGGTTTAAATGAACCGGGATCGACTCGTACGTTGTAACCGCGGCTCTGATACCGCTGTTGGGTTTCAACGGTGGTTCAGAGAAAACGGTCAAACAATTTTAACCCGTTTTAATATATTTTTGTTTAAGTAAATATTAATCATTTAATATTTATAACTAATCAAATAAAAGCAGTGGAAATAAACGAACCAATGAACCGAAATCCGAACTCGGATCCGGTTACAACTATACGAGCACGATATATAATTAAAACACAACCATAGATCTAGTTTAGTTATTTATACCTCGGTTATCGAAACCGGGTGAGACACCAAGAGATAACGAAACGTGCTAGATCTTGACACAACAATGACCAACGACAATTCCGACAGTGGCAGCAGCTCCAGATGGCGGCGGCGCGGCGTCTGGGTTGCGGCAGAGGCGGAACGGCGATGGTGGTGTTTTCCGGTGGCCGGAAAAGTGGGCAGTAGCAAAAACCCGGCAACAGCAGCCAGAATCAGTAGATCCACGCATCAGCAATAACAGGTGGGCTGCGGTGGTGACTTGGCTGAGATGTGGCGGTGCTCCGGTGAATATATGACAGCCGGCTAGGGTGGCGGCGGTTTTCCGGTGGCCGGAAAAACGGCCGGCGGCTGCTGGTCTTAAGGGAGCTACGATTTTGTTATGGTGATGATGATTGGTTCTCTCTTTTAATAATAATAAGATATTGTTATATATATAAATGATTAGGG
Source organism: Bidens hawaiensis (assembly GCF_021521415.1). Taxonomy (NCBI): domain Eukaryota; kingdom Viridiplantae; phylum Streptophyta; class Magnoliopsida; order Asterales; family Asteraceae; genus Bidens; species Bidens hawaiensis. Next base: position 14,826 of record NW_027496762.1, read on the forward strand.
TTTAAGCAAGTTTAAACCCAATGGGCTTCAAGCCCAAATCACAAACTTAAAAACCTAGTCCACCATATGATCTTACTAATTTATTGTGTCGGCCCAGTTAACGATTAAGTTGGTTTTAAATTCGTTACCCTCGGTGTAACTCATACCGGGTCATATTCGGGTCGGTCCGCATTGACTTGACCCGAACCGACCATATATTCCAACAACTCTCTCTTAAGTCGAACGATTGTGAGGATGGTGAAGATACAGATTGTGGGAATAGGATTATGTTTAAATTAGTTTATATGGTAAGGGAAAAGAAGGTATCGGGTTGGGTTATTTTGTTATATCAAGTGTACAGACTTTTGAGATTTGGTGTTAGGCTGCACTTGGACTAGTTTATGGTTACATTTAGATTTTAAAATCTTCAAATCAGATTTGGGGTAGAGAGACTTGCAGGTTTGAGGTTCTCAAAACACACACAATTGGTTGCATGTCTTAGGACCACCCCCTACCAAATCCAGAAATTGGCATTATTATTATTATTATTATTTACTAATTAAAATCCAAAAATATTTTTGAAATATTAACGACAAGAATATTATCAATAATAATAAATTTGATTTTAAATAAACAAGGGGTTTCCTATAAATGTGCCGGTGTATTGGCACTGTGTATGCGGCTCGGCAATTGCATATGTTGTCATGTTTGTTGCTGGTATAGTTGTCGATCGCTTACACAAACTAAATCGTTAATCTAAATGTTGTGCAAATATAATCCAACAATATACTTTATTTACATATTGATTTTAATCAATATAATACTTCGTTCACTATTTAGTCATCTCCTGGTCTCGCGTTATTACACCATGAAACCAGACTAGATATGATATCGACGTTTCATACGCTGTATGTATTTGTTTTACTTTAAGAGGTAATTATTATAATTGCTATAACTTATTGAAATAATCCTTGTGATATTTTTCTATTAGCGAAATTTGATCACCTCGAGAGCCCGTACAAGTGGATGTGTTTTTTTTTAAAAAAAAATTAGGCCCTAAAGTCAGGGTTGTTACATGATCCAAGGCGGATACAAAGTGGGAGGAAAGGGAAGAGAATCAAATGATGAGGAATGGAAAAATGAGCCGGTAATTTTTCCGTGGGTCAAAGGAGGACTGTGTAACAAGAACCCTTTGATAATCACTTCCCTCATCGGCCATTATCGTTCACATTACGTATTTTTTTATATAGGTAGCACATCTGATAAAATGTACGAACAGTGCTTTGAGCAATTGGATGAGGACGACAAGGTGAGATTGAAACCGATTCATGCACCTGTGTCAGGGTTCGGAGGCGAAGTGATGCATCCGCGGGGGGTGATATCATTCCCTGTCACTCTCAGTGACAGGACTCATTCAAGGACTAAGGATGCCGAATTTTTGGTTCTACCGGTGACTTTAAAGCACGACATCATCCTGGGTCGTGAGGCGATTGGTGACTTTAATGCTCATCCTTCTACAACACACGGCACGGTGGGAATTCCGACTCGCACTGGTGTGGCTATCATTCGCATTAATCGCCACTGCTTCACGACAGAAAGTTCAAAACCCAGCAAAGTTCCAAAGCAAGTCTGACGAACTGAGCCAGAAAAATGGGTGTTAAACAACAAATTCCCGGATCAAACTGTGACGATTGGGCCCGCTATCTCAGAGATGGTGCAGACATTCATGAAGCACTTATTGACAAGGAACATCGACATCTTCGCATGGCAGCCCGCAGACATGAGTGGTGTCCCACGGAGGATTGCGGAGCATAGATTGCGAGTAAACCCAGCGATTACTCCAATTGTGCGGAAGAAGCGTAAGATGGGTCCTGAACAAACAAAAGCAATGAGTGAACAAGTTCAAGACCTCTTACATGCTGGAATCATCCGCCGAATCTAGTACCAAACTTGGGTCGCCAATCCAGTCATTGTCCACAAAAGCAATGGGACATGGCGAATGTGCATAGATTTCAAAGATTTGAACAAGGCATGTCCCAAAGACTGCTATCCATTGTCATTAATCGATCTTAAAGTTGATGCTGTAGCCTTATTCAAGTTCAAATGTTTTCTCGATGCCTACAAAGGCGACCATCAGATCCGCATGGCGGGGTGCGATGAAGATAAGACATCGTTTCGCACAGACCAAGGCACATTCTGCTACTAGATGATGCCATTTGGCTTAAAAAACGCGGGTTTTATGTATCAACGATTGATGGACGAGGCATTTAAGAAACAAATTGGTCGAAACTTGGAGGTGTATATGGATGATCTGGTGATCAAGAGCATTGAGGAAGACCAGATGCTTCGAGATATAGAGGAAACATTTGAGGCCCTCAGACAGATTAACATGAAATTGAATCCAGCCAAGTGCTCCTTCGGGATGGAAGGGGGAAAATTTTTGGGTGTCATCGTAACAGGTGCGGGTTTCAAAGCCAATCTAGACCAGGTTCAGGCAGTGGCCCGCATGACTTCACCTTCCTCCCTCAAGGAGGTACATACACTTAATGGAAGGCTGGTGGCGTAGAACAGATTTTTAGCCAACCATGCGGCTAAGTCTTATCCGTTTGTCTCGACTCTGAGAAATTGCCTCAAGAAAGCACACTTCAAATGGACCGCAGAAGCAGAACAAACAATCCTGGAGGTCAAAAAGTGTTTAATGGAGCTGCCTACCCTAACAGCACCACAGGCGGGAGAACCTCTGACGCTGTACTTGTCAGCATCTGATATCGCCATTGGGGCCGTACTACTGACATACAGAAATAATGTTCAAAATCCAATCTACTATGTCAGTAGGACGTTGACCGGGCCGGAAACCAGGTATTCGATGCTCGAAAAACTGGTTCTGGCATTGGTCTATGCTGCCAGGCGTCTCCTTAGATACTTTCAGGGTCATCCTATTAATGTGCTGACGGGATACAAGTTAAAGAATGTTTTAAGCAAGCCAGAATTGTCTGGGCGATTGGCGAAGTGGCCATTGAACTGGGAGAACACTCAATCGAATACAAACCCATACCAGCAATCAAAGGGCAAGTTTTGGCAGACTTCGTCACTGAAGTTCCGCAACACAAAGAAGAAGAATGCTTAATTGAACAACACATCCCACTTCCTCTTGAACAAGGTCAAATTTGGCTACTGTTCATAGAAGGGGCTTCAAGCAGTGAAGGTTCAGGCGCAGGCCTTAGGTTAGTTAATCCTGAAGGTCATGAATTTACATATGCTATCAAGTTGGACTTCAAGAGTACCAACAATGAGGCAGAATATGAAGCCTTCTTAGCGGGCCTAAGGATAGCTAAAAAACTTGGAGTTAAGCACCTAGAAGCGCGGGTGGATTCTATGTTGATCACGGGACAAATCAATGGAACCTATGAAGCAAAAAACGATGTAATGGCTTCATATTTGTCACAAGCAAGAGACTTGATCCTTCAATTCTCTTCATGCAAAGTAATTCACATTAAAAGAAGCGTAAACAAGTCAGCGTATGCCCTTAGAAAGTTGGCTTCAACAAATTTCGAGCACTTCGCTAAAGACATTCGAACTGAAGTCCTTGACTGACCGTTTGTTCCGCAGAATCAAGTGTTAGTAATCCAAATAGGCGTAGAGTCCTGGATGACATCAATCGTGGCTTACTTGTCACCGGGAGCTTTACCAGAAGAGAAATCCGCGGCTCAAAAGATAAGACATAAGTCCTTGAACTACCAAATTCAAGACGGTATCATGTATAGACGATCCTTCCTTGGCCCACTGCTACGATGTGTAGACTCCGAGGATGCGAATTACTTGATCAGGGAAGTTCATGAAGGCATTTGTGGTCTTCACGCGGGGCCGAGAATGGTCGTAGCGAAACTTATGAACGTCGGGTATTACTGGCCGGGGATGCATATGGATGTTGTACAAGAATCAGGAAATGTGATTCTTGTCAACGTCATGCTCCCAATACGTTGCGCCCGAAAAATGAACTTGTACCAGTAACCTCCGCTTGGCCGTTCCAAAAATGGGCTATTGACATTATGGGACCCTTCCCAGAAGCCCCGGGGCGTGTCAAATTTTTAATTGTGGCCATTGATTACTTCACCAAGTGGGTGGAAGCCAAACCATTCGCATCCATTATGGCATCAAGTGTCAAGAAATTCTTTTAGGAATTCATAATTTGTCGATTTGGTCTTCCGTTAGAACTTGTGAGCGACAATGGAACTCAGTGTTCAGAAAGTGGGTTGCAAGAATGGCTGAAAGAACTTCATGTCACCCAGATTTTCACATCTGTGGCTCATCCGCAAGCCAACGGCCAGGTCGAACGGACCAATCGAATAATCAAAGAAGGGATTAAAGCAAGATTGAGCACTAAAAACACAGGCTGAGTCGATGAACTACTCCATGTACTTAGGGCCTTTCGCACCCAGAAGAATTCAAATAATTCTGAAACGCGGTTCAGTTTAACCTACGGCATTGAAGCCATGGTCCCAGATGAAATCAGGGTTCCATCTGCACGAATTTTGATGATCAATGATAACGACAAAGAATTGTGGATGAACCTAGACCTCCTCGAAGAAAGGAGAGAGTTAGCACTGATCCGCGAGCATAATTATAAACGCCAGTTGCAAAAATATTATGACTCGCGGGTTCAGAAGTGTTCTTTTGATGCGGGAGACTTCGTCTTCCTCAACAATGAGGCATCTGGCCAAGAGCGGACAAGTTGGCCCTAACATGGGAAGGCCCTTACAAAGTTAAAGAAGTATTATCCAAGGGTGCTTACAAGTTGGAGAAGTTAGATGGGACAGAGATTCCCAGAACATTCAATGTGGAACAGTTGAAGAAGTGTTACATCTAACAAGACTTGCTATTTACTTTTTATTTTGGCATGCGTGCCTAATAGACTAGTACAACGACATCTAATGTCATTGCTTGTAATTCATTTTGGCTTGCGCCCTTTTATATGGAAAGTTTTGTTAAACCTACATTTTAGTTTCATGTAATATACATTTTCTGGTCCGCATACAAGATGGGACTCATATTATCTTACAACCGAGCATCGCGTAATCCTTTATTGACAAGTAAAAAGATCCTACAAACACTTATATTATGAAAAATAAAACAAAGTGTACCGGATGAAACAACTTCTTCTTTCTGTTCAAATGGGATTACAAGATTACAAAAAAGACGAATATATGCGGTTTACAAAAATATATAACTATAGTGCTACGTCTTCGTCTTCCGCGTCTTCTTGATCTTCAGAAGTAAGGAGTGCCTTTAATTGATCAACACCATCCTCCTTCTCTGCAAGCGCGGATATCTGATCTTTGATAACAAACTTCAAGCTATCGAATGTCTTTGTCTTCTCAGTAAGAATTTTGGCGGTGTCCTGACCATGCAAGGCAAACTCCTCAAGAGGCGTTTTCTCTTCTGCAAATTGAAGACCTTCTTGGAAACCTGCCTGACGACCAGCCTGAGAAGAGTCGACCAGTAGCGTTGCGAGACAAATTCCAAGATCATCCCCCTCCCTGATGTGGGCAATAACATGTTAAAACAGAATATATGAACAAGAACCTTGGATATGATTATTTTTTATAAAAGAATTGGATAAGAAGTGAGAGTTACCTGGGGAACGCCTTCCGCCAATAACCATCTTTTGTTCGTTTGGGCTCGGACAAGGTCCATTTTGTGCCCAGCACACTCCAAGGCTTGCTCCCTGTTCTTGGTAGCAAGATTGGCAAGGCGTTCATCCTTGGCTGACGCTTCAGCCTTCAGAGTCTTTATAAGCTCGCCGCGTTCATCCAATTTCTACTGAGGGCAATTTTGGCTTCCTCAGCAATGGATTGGGGATCTTTTTCTTCCCCCAATGCCGTTTTGGCATCTGCTAACTGTCGTTCAGCAATATCAGCAGCCAGGCAGTGGTCTTTGGCTTCTTTCATAGCCTCTCCGGCTTCTTTTTCCGCCTGGGCTGCTTTGTTTTCCAAGTCTTCTCACGCGTCACTCATACCTAACCAGTCTCGACATATTTCTTGACTAGTAGAGATGGTATTAGCCAGATAGTAAGAATAAGAGTTCAACAACTCTTGACGCGGGTGTCCACGTTGACGTTCCCTCACCGCAAGAGGAAGACCTCCTTGCAGATACTCCTGGCACACATCCGTTTCTGCAAATGTCGAATCCGGGCGCACAGACCAACGCGGATGATGTACCAAGGGATCTTCCCCATGATGGGATGTAGAAGCCCTCAGACCGCCGTCAAAGGTGAAAGACCCCCCTGGTCTTTAAATCGAAATAGCGCATGGGGAGGTGAAGAAATGGCGGTTTCCTTGAAATTACCTTCTTTCTCACCCTCGTGGGGAGGAGTCTCAGCAATGACAATTGTGTCTTGAACACTATTTGGCGGTGATGTTGGCGGAGAAGGAGGCGGAGTCGACCCCCTTAAACCAGAAAGGTCCTTCGAAGAATCTTTTGAAAATCCTGCAAGATAGTTCTTTCTCATCACGAACATATCTTATATAATAACAACACTTACCAAGCCTAAAAGTATTGAAGTTACCTGAAGAAACCTCTGTAGGTGCAGGCTGTTGAACACGATTTCCTAGCTTCGTCCTCTTATGCTTCTTGGTAACGCCAGGCTTGGTTGATCGCATCTTACCTTTCCTAGGCATTCTGGGAGCATCCGCATCAACAGCTCGATGTTCATATTCGACGATGATATCATCGACAGCTCGATGTTCATCTTCGGCAACGACATCATCAGTAGCTCGATGTTCATCTTCGGAGGTGGCATCATCAGCTCGATGTTCATATTCGAGGGTGACATAGGCATCTTTTTCATTCACCACCTTACTGGTGGATGGATTCTGCTTACGCTTGCGGGTTAGACCTACAGTCGAACGAGCGACATTTACAAAGTCAGTAGCACCAACAGGTAATCTTCCTTCACGGGGTGACGACTCTTCACTAAAGGAAAGAAGTACTACCACCCTGCTAGAAGTAATAGCAGTAATAGGATGAGGTTTTAGAACTCCCTCACCTTTGGCAACAAACTCCTCACCTTTGGCAAACATCGCCTCGAAGACCACGGGTTCTAGGCGGAGAGTGGTGGAGAATTAGAAATAGTTGTGGGTGCGTTCGAGGAAGGGTGCGTCCTTTGGATCAATAAGATGACACACTATGAGACCCTCCTCATGATCTAAAAGAGAGCTGAACATGGGCCCTTCACCTGCACAAGCAAACATAACAATTAGAACCTAAGCGGAACTCTAGAAAGTAAAGACAAGCTTACTCTTATCGGGTTTCTCGTAATATGGTTCCAAGTCAGGAAACGGCCATAACCGGCTCATCTTCGCACCCACCCAGGTCCCTTCATGTATCGCACGCATAGGGGTGGGTGTACTGGTTAGGGTTTTGAACCATGGAAGGTCCACTTGTGTAGTGGCACGGACCATGGGCATCTCACAATCGGATTTGCGATAAGTCATCGCAAACGGAATCACATCCTCTGGGATCCAGAAGAACTTCGGCTTCCACTCGTGAAGGCACCGGTACCACTCAGTACCAATAACACCCTTCCAAGTAGTAGCCCAACTGTACCACCCGCTGCGGTTAGCAATCTTGTAAAAGACAACAAACCGACTAATGGTAGGCTCCATGTTGTGGGCCTGGCAGTAGAATTCAAAGTGTCGAATTCTTAACATCCCAAAGGGATGGATCTGTGATAGGTGGATCTCGTAATTCGTCAAGATAGCCTCAACGAACTTCGTTACAAGTAACCTGAAGTTCCCTGTAGTAAAGTGATCCGCATATACGACCATTTTCTCAGCCGGTGGATTAGAGGTGACAGAGCCTTTCGTCGGGTATTCAGGCTCCCATTCAGGCGCTAAGCCGTAAACATTGACGATGTCCTCATAATCCCTCTTCCCGACGTTATCTATGGAAGCGTCATTGTTCTTCTCTTTAACCATTTTCTAATTACACCAATAAAATATCAAAAACCTCAGATTTAGAGTTTGAGAGGAAAGACTAGAAAGAAAAGAATTAGAAGGAGATAAGAATGAAAAGAAGTTAGAAACCCCCTATCTATACACATTGTAATTAATGCGATAGATAAGACGCATGTGGAGAGAGAAAACACGGCCCAATTAGAGGGTGACACGTCAGGAGGGAAAGACAAAAAACAAAATAGACTACAGAAAGACGTCATACACGTCTTATCAATTATCTTGCGACAGTTATCTTCTCGCCACGTCATCGCTTTACTTCCACTTGCAAATTCAAATATCCCAGAAAAAAATATCCTAAGCATAATACAGTACAAAATTCACAAGATGACAAAAAAGACTTCTTTTCATTCATAACGAAAGATAATTACAAACTATGAAAGGAAATTACAAGTCAAAATCTATTCTATGGGTCTTGGGCGGACGTGTCTTCCGGAGGCGTAGGCGGAAAAACCTCTGATTCTCTTTCCAAATATTCCTTCAACTGATCCACGCCGTCACTCATCGCTGCAAACTCAGGAAGCATGTCTTGTAAGGGAAATGACAAAATGTCATATTCTTTAAGACGCATCTCATATTCCTGAGCGACATTAAGTCCATGCAGCGGGTACTCTTCAAAAGAACGGCTTGGGATACGCCATCCCTTGATTAAAAATGGTCACGTGGCCGGATTGGGAAGATGCAGTAAGTAGGAATGCAAGGCTATCGGTTAGCTCTGATCCTTCCTTAATATGTTTGATAACCTTCCAAGGAAAGAGAGATTCATTGACATTGATGATTAGTAAATGAAACAAGGGAGTAACTTACCGCGTTAAGACCCTGCCCCAACAACCATCGTCGCTCCCTTTCTGCCCGCTCTGCCCGTTCTTGGAGCTCGTGGAATCCGTCAACTATTTTCTGTTTGTCGTTTAAATATTCAGCTGCACGGGCTTCCGCCTCTTCACGCGCTTGCAGAAGAGAATCATAGGCGGCTTGCATATCGGCAGCTCTTTTCTCCATGAGCTCCGCCTGTTCCTTCTGCAGCTTAGACTCCGCCTCAAGGTCCTGAATAATGGTACCTTGACGGGTCACATGGGATTCTAAGGTCGAGTTTGCGTCAAGCGCTTTAGCCAAATCCTCCTTCTTTCTTTGAGTTTCGTCTCGTGCAGCTTGAAGAATGACATTTTGCTTGTTACAGTACTCCCTCCATTGACGAGATGCAATGGCGTGTTTATCTACTTCAGACTTTAGAGCGATTTCAGCATCAGACAATGCCCACTTGGCTGCCAAGCGTTGCTCATGGGCTTCTTTCCTAGCCTCATCAGTGGCTCAAGTCATCTCGCCCCACCTTTCCCCCATGGATCGCCTCTCCCGCAAAATTTCGTGTCCAGTAGCCATTGTGTTGGCTAGGGACGAAGAATAATCCATGTAAAGATCATGGCGGGAGCGACCACGTTGAAAGGTCCGTTCCGCAGTAGGACCACATTGATTGACAAATGTGGCACAAGTACCCGGATATGTGAAACAGGATCCTTTCACGATATCCCAATTAGGAATAAACATGGGGTAATCCTCCCCTGGATTGGGCTCCCCATAATAATCAACAGCGGCGCTTGAGGACGCACAGAGGTGGAAGAAGAAAAATAAGGTGGTCACTGATGACGCGCATCGCGCGCCACTACTCTTTCAACGTCCGATGGCGGACGTTGAGAATGCGATCCTTTTCCCTCACCTGCCCGAAATGGTGATGGAGAGGTCAAAGATTGTGGTGGAGTTTGGTGCAGAGACTCATATGCCTTAGACGCCTCCACGTCCACAACTGGGTCCTTCCCTTTAGAAGTAGAAGTATCCTCAGTTCCAAACAGATAGGCCAAAGGATCGTCAGTTTCTAGTGGAGGAAGAGGAGCCTCTTGATCTTTCTCGGGCGGTGGAGATGGTGGTTTCTCGTCTTTCGGTGGTGAAGACGGTGGTTTCTTCGATGATACACCCCCACCAATTACGCCAGTTGGATCTACATACAACAAAATCACACTTAAGTATCAGTTGAAGCGTAGAATAAACGATGAAGTTGCCATACTGACTTACTAGTCATTCCTTTCATACGGTCAGCAAGACTGACCCTTTGCTTCTTCGGACGATGGGTCCGACGTTTCTTCGTCGCCGGTCACCCCTCGGCATCCGTGTGGCTGGCACCCGCATCACTTGCTTGGGAGAATTGAAGACTCTTCTTCCGCTCCAATTCTGCCAACATGTGCGAGACAGAAGAAATTTCAGGGCAACGTCAGAATCTTCTTCTTCGTGGGAAGACGATTTGTCACTCGAAGAAAGAATGACGATCACCCCGTCAGAAGTAAGAGCATTGAGCGGATGAGGGTTAAAGATGTACGCACGTGTTTGGAAGATAGCTTCCTAAGCTATTGGTTCAACGCGCACTTTGGAAGGGAAAAGAAATTGGTTTCGTGTCCTCTCCAAGAGAGGCACTTCCTTCGCATCACGGATGCATTTTCCAGGACAACCCCTATTGTCAAAAAGGGAATTCAACATAGTCCCTTCACCTGAAAAACACATAACAAAATAAATCAATAATAAGTTTTACGTGAAACAAAAGTTGACAAAAGGAATAAAACTTACGTTCATTCAAACCCATGAAGACAGGCTCCAAATCTGGATACGGCCATAGGCGGCTAATACCCGCCCATACTAAGGCCTCCTTCGGCATGGCCCGCATTAGAGACGGTTCCGACTTCAAAACGCGGAACCATTCCTGGCCCTCGTGAGGAGCCGTAACGACTTCCGGAAGCGCCTCATGGGCTGGACGACGGACCATAGTATCTGGAACGACATCTTTTGAAATTCAAAAAAACTTGTTTCGCTAGTCTTCAGCACCACCGACAGGTCCAATCCCGATAATCCTTGCGGATATCGAATCGCATTTGAACCACCGCCGCGGTTGACCACCCGGTAGAACACCGGGAACCGATCAATTCGAGGCAACATCCCCTTCGCCCTGCACACAAATTCGAAGTGTCGAATTCGTCTAAGTGCAAGAGGATGTAACTGGGAAATATGGATCCCATAAGCGCTGAGCACCTTCATGAGGAACTTGGTTATCGGAAACCGTAGATTCCCATGGGTGAAAAAGTTGGCATAGACTGCCATCTTGCCGGAAGGAGGCATACTTGCAACGGAACCGACACCAGGGAATTCCGGTCCCTGTTCCGTTGAGATACCATAGGTAAGGAGTAGTGATTCATACTCAGAGATATCCCAGTTAATCTCCACAGTATCAATGGTCGGTGTCAAAGATCTTGTATCACCAGCCATTTGTTCAACGATGAACGAAAAACAGCAAGCAATCTTGAACAGAATCAATAGAGTAATGGGAAGAAAAGGCAGAAGAGATATTGAAATCAAAGACGATAAAAGTTCGAAAAGAAGATAACCTCCACTATTTATGCTCATCGCAATCTCATCGCAATTAATGCGATGGGATAGGAACAGTGGAGAGAGAAAGACGTCGTCCACTAAGCAGACGCCACGTCACGTGGGAAATTCGAAAAAGTGAATATGGTGTACAGTCGGGTACAGTGAAAGACGGCATAAACGTCTCGTCACCTGTTCACGCGCCTGCGAGTTGTCAAATTTTCCTTTTCATGGTTATCCACACACAATAGAAGATATTTCTACCAAAAACTCCAAAATTCAAAACACCCTCAAATATATCTTAAGTCCAAGATTTCACCCGCATAAAAAATTACACGGAAGAAACAATTGGTTGGGGGACTTATAGAGGTAGGGTACCAAAAAGACCCAAATACCGTTAAGTACCACCCGCGGGTCAGATGGAAGCCCTTCATATGCCACACGCTGGACATATGGATCACCCTCATAACTTACTAAAGGAACAATGTTACGTCCTAAGGACCATGCGCGGAAGCATCCAGGCACCCTCAAAAGTCATCCCTAGGGTAACATATCCACTTGCTAAGATGACTGGAAGGCAGTGCCACAGGACAGCTGTAATTAACCAATTACCTTCTAGAAGATTTACTAAGATCCTTTCTTAGAGAACACGTGACCCATCAACCAATGAATGGAGGACATCTGGCCAGGTTGTTATAACCGTGCACATGGCTAGATATATTTCGTCCTATCATAGAGAGACGCGTGTCTAGGTTGTTATAACCATGCACATGGAATGTATAGTCCAACCTATCACACGAGGACACGTGTCCCGGCAGTTACACGGCATAAACGTCTCGTCACCTGTTCACGCGCCTGCGAGTTGTCAAATTTTCCTTTTCATGGTTATCCACACACAATAGAAGATATTTCTACCAAAAACTCCAAAATTCAAAACACCCTCAAATATATCTTAAGTCCAAGATTTCACCCGCATAAAAAATTACACGGAAGAAACAATTGGTTGGGGGACTTATAGAGGTAGGGTACCAAAAAGACCCAAATACCGTTAAGTACCACCCGCGGGTCAGATGGAAGCCCTTCATATGCCACACGCTGGACATATGGATCACCCTCATAACTTACTAAAGGAACAATGTTACGTCCTAAGGACCATGCGCGGAAGCATCCAGGCACCCTCAAAAGTCATCCCTAGGGTAACATATCCACTTGCTAAGATGACTGGAAGGCAGTGCCACAGGACAGCTGTAATTAACCAATTACCTTCTAGAAGATTTACTAAGATCCTTTCTTAGAGAACACGTGACCCATCAACCAATGAATGGAGGACATCTGGCCAGGTTGTTATAACCGTGCACATGGCTAGATATATTTCGTCCTATCATAGAGAGACGCGTGTCTAGGTTGTTATAACCATGCACATGGAATGTATAGTCCAACCTATCACACGAGGACACGTGTCCCGGCAGTTACGGGAGATCTTCTAGTACGGGACAGCTGGCCCAATCATAGTCCCACACTCTTCGGCTATAAGTACTTCACAATCTCCATGAGGTAATTCATTCACTCCCCACTTTCTACTAAAAAAACTGAAGTACTTTCTCCCCTTTAGAACTGTACTTACTTATTCTCACGCCGGAGGGTGGTTACGGGAAGACACCCCCCCTCTTGTCCTTCCCGTAACGAGCTCACGGTGCTTGTTTTACAGGTTTCTGTCACTAGACTTCCGGAGGTTGTGCTCATATCGTAGATGGTTGTTGTTTGTATCCTAACCTGTGGACTCATTAGAACCAGGACCCGTTATGGGGATTGGATCGGTGTTTCTTCAGGTATCATACTAGAATATTTCCCATTACTAACGAGAGTATCATTAACGTTTATTTTATTTTAAACTTTTATAAATAAAATATGACCCATAATACGCCATATACATACTTGTTACATACATACACCGCTTACATATACATACACGCCCTATACATATGCGCTACATACATACACGTTGCTCATACTTATACACCTTAACGTTTTGTTCATTTTTCTAGTTTGTGTTTTTAAGGGTTTTCTTCGATTTCGGCGCCGTTAGCCACTGTTAACCACCACGGATGGCTGGAGTTTGATCGTTTATGACTTAGGTAGCTTCGAAGTGTCCAGATCTGATCTAAGGTGGCCCTTAAGCTCGTTTTTGGTTTATTAAACACCCAAATAAAGCTAGATCTAGATTCAGACGGCTCATTCGGCATCACGGGGCTACGGTGTCGGGTTCTAATATGTTGGGTCAGCTGAGATATATAATTTCTTACCTTCGGTTGGTCTCAGATCATTGAAAGGATTTATGTAGAGAGTTTTTAGCTTAAGTGTGTGTTTTTGATGTTGTAGGCTATGGTGTAAAATGGATGGAGATGGAAATGATTAGGGTTTAAAGGGTATTTATACTCCCTAATCCCATGGACCTTAGGCCCATCTTCATCTTAAGTCCATAATTAATTTAGCCTACCATCATATTATCCTTATTATTATATTATTATTTCTCTACTAACTCAAATTAATTCTTCCAACATAATAATATATTGAATATTATTCATAGAAATTTCGATATGTTACAAGTCTACCCTCCTTAAAAGAGGTTTCGTCCCCGAAACCTAACCATTACTTAAACATGTCAGGGTAAAACTTGCACATCTCCTCTTCAACTTTCCAAGTAGCGTCCGATCCTTTGCGATGCTTCCATATCACTTTCACTAAAGGAATAATCTTATGACGAAGCTGTTTTTCCTTACGGTCCACTATCTCAACAGGCTGTTCGATATAGTTTAACTGCTCATCAACCTCAATATCTACTAATGGCACGTGGGACTTGTCATCAGCTAGACATTTCCTCAGGTGAGAGACATGAAAAGTAGAGTGAATCCCTTCCAACTCTTCAGGCAAATCAAGTCTGTAAGCTACTTCACCAACACAATCTACGATCTTGAACGGTCCAATGTACCATTTACTTAACTTTCCTCTATTTTTGAAATGGATAATTCCCTTCCAAGGCGAGACCTTGAGCATCACATTATCACCAACGTTAAACTCGATTGGTCGTCGCCGCTTCTCAGCATACGACTTCTGACGGTCTTCAGCAACTTTCATTCTTGCCTTAATCTGATCAAACCTTGAAGAAGTTTCTTGCACAACTTCTAGACTTCCTCTCTTTTTGACCAATCTCTCCCCAACATACAGGAGTTCTACAAGTTCTACCATACAATATCTCAAACGGTGGCATACCAATACTCGAGTGGTAGCTGTTGTTATAAGAGAACTCTACCAGATGCAGATGATCATCCCAACTTCCTCCAAAATCTAAAACATAGGCACGTAGCATATCTTCAAGGGTTGGGATAGTCCTTTCAAACTGTCCATATGTTTGAGGATGATACGCCATACTGATGTTCAGTCTTATTCCATAGCCTCATGGAACTTCTTCCAAAATCTTGAAGTAAAGCGAATATCTCTATTAGATACGATTGATAACGACACTCCATGTTTAGCCAAAAACTCCTTTATGAACACAGTTATTAACGTTTCCGACGAGATGACCTCTCGTATAGGCAGAAAGTGAGCAGTCTTTGTTAAATGGTCTATAATCACCCAAATGGTGTCATGATGTTTAGCTGTACTGGGTAGCTTCAATATGAAATCCATGGTGACGTGTTCCCATTTCCATTCTGGTATTTCTAATGGCTGCATCTTCCCATAAGGTTTCTGATATTCCGCATTGACTTGCAAGCAAGTTAAGCACTTACTAACATAATCTACCACGTAGTTCTTCATACCCGGCCAACAGTAGTCTCTCTTCAGGTCTTGATACATCTTGGTGGATCCCGGATGAATCGAGTATCTCGACTTGTATGTTTCATCTAAGATTTGACCCCTAAGATTTCCATGGCGTGGAATCCACATACGGTAAAACCTAGTTTTCACACCATGAGTGTTATCCCTTAGCTCTTCTTGTTGTCCAAAGATTCTTTCCTTCTTCATTAACCTTTCATTTGTAAGCACCTTAGACTGCACTCTGATTATTTCTCTGAAGAGATCCGAGTTAATGATTAACTTATAAGACTTCACTGTTGCAATAACTTCTTCATTCTTACAGCTTAATGCGTCGGCAACCACATTAGCCTTACCAGGATAGTATTTGATATCATAGTTGTATCTTTTATCAACTCTAACCATCTCCTTTGCCTCATATTCAACTCTTTATGCTCGAAGAAGTACTTTAAACTCTTATGGTCGGTGTAGATAGTACACTTAGTACCATACAGATAATGTCTCCATATCTTTAGAGCGTGCACTACTACTGCTAACTCTAAGTCATGCATTCAGTAAGTATTTTCATGAACTTTCAACTGTCTAGACGCATAAGCTATCACTTTCCCTCGTTGCATTAACACACAACCTAACCCACGATGCGAGGCATCAATACAAACTACCAAATACTCGTCATCATCAGGTAGAGTAAGGATTGGAGCTTGCGCAAGTCTCCTCTTTAAGTCCTCGAAAGCCTCCACTTGAAACTTACCCCACTTGAATACTACAGACTTCCGGGTCATTCCGGTCCACAGTGCGGATATCTTGGAGAATCCTTCGATGAATCTCCTATAATAGCTTGCCAACCTTAGAAGCTACGTATATCAGCCGAGTTTTGTGGAGTCTTCCAATTTGTTATCGCCTCGATCTTAGTTGGGTCCACCATAATTCCCTCAGGATTGATTACGTGACCTAGAAACTGTATCTCACGCAACCAGAACGCGCACTTCAAAAACTTAGCATTCAGTTTCTCTTTCTTCAAAATCTCCAATACTTCCCTTAGATGCTCAACCTGATCAGTTTCACTTTTTGAATATATCAATATATCGTCAATGAAAACGACGACTGACTTGTCCAACATTGGTCGACATACCCTATTCATCATGTCCATAAATGTTGCGGGAGCATATGTCAGACCGGACGACATCACGGGGAACTCATAGTGTCTAAACCGTGTCCGAAACGTTGTCTTAGGGATGTCTGCCTCTTTCACCTTCAGCTGATGATAGCCTGATCTAAGATCTATTCGTGGGAACCAACTTGAACCTTGTATTTGGTCAAACAAATATCTGTGGCAACGGATTTCTGTTCTTACCGTAAGCTTATTCAACTCACGATAGTCTATACACATTCTCATACTTCTATCCTTCTTCTTAACAAACAACACTGGTGCGCCCCAGGGGGGAAACACTCGGCCTAATGAAACCTTTGTCGAGGAGTTCTTGTAGTTGGGACATCAATTCTTTCATATCATATGTCGCCAGATGGTAAGGTGTTTTCGCGATGAGCTGTGCTCCTGGTATTAAGGCTATCTGAAATTCTATCTCTCGCTCTGGTGGCAACCCCGGAAGATCCTTAGGGAACACTTCTGGGTAGTCCCGCACAACAGGAACATCTTTCACTTCTTTTGTCTCGGTTGTAGCTTTGATAACATACGCCAGTAGGCACCACACCCTCGCCTTAACAATCCTTCAGCTTTTATCATCGAAATGACATTAAGCCCTGAACTTTCTTTATCACCATAAACCGTCACGGTATCACCATCCAAGGATTTTAACCTTATAATCCTACTCCTACACACTATCTAAGCTTCAAACTCAGATAGCCAGTCCATTCCCAAAACTGCGTCGAACCCTCATGTCCCACTAACTCTATCTTACAATCCTTAACCATTCTCATTATCCTAATCGAGGTCTCACTAGTGATTTATACTATGAAAGTTTCAGGCACACGACAACCTTTTATTTTTGCTAACTTAATAAATGTCGTAGCTACAAAACTCCTATTTGCACCTGAAATAAATAACCAGAGAAGAAATACCGTTTATCAGAAACGTACCACCAACTAACTCCGCCAATGGTTCCGGGCTTCCAACGATCTCAATAGTTGCGCTCTTACTAGAAAAACATTCCTAAAGGTTTGATCTAAGGTTACAAAGAGGGCTGAGATGAAAAGATTGAGTTTTCCAGTAAAAAATGTGATTTTTCTGGGGCCCTATAACTAACAGTGTTAGTTTTCTATTAGTCGCAGACTGTTGAGAATATGTATTAAAAAATGAGACTGTGCCATATCATTAACTAGGACTATTTTTTTTTTCTTTTTACAATAGTTAATAGTTAGACAAACAACTTCTATGGTGGGTGAAAGGCTGTAAAGGGTTACTTTTCATTTGTCACACCCCAACCTAAGGCGAAAATGTCGGGTCGTAAGCAGATTGCCCACAACTCTCAAGGTACTATCATGCAATAATTAAAAAGTGACAATATCTATTAAATTTAATTAATTATTCAAATAAAATCCAAACAACCAAGTGCATAACATTTAAAATAAAGGCAACAGGATAATTCAAAGTTTCAAATTTAAAACTAGTATTTGGTTTATTGTCTTGATAATATTTTCCTCTAACAAACAATCCTAAATCTTCACCAATCCTGAATCTTCACCTAGTATTTGGTTTACATATGCCTATAAAATAAAATAGTTTTGTCAACACAATGTTGGGTAATTCACCAGTTAATTTGGGATACAATATAATATAAAAAAACAAAAACTGTTCCTGTGAGATAATAATTAATCCAATGAGCAAATAATTAGTATCGGTAAAACCGATGCCTTGCGAAGTGGGCATTGGCTACTACGACGGTCGTATTGTCATACTATTATTGTGATTATGATGGACCTCTCCGAATGCGATCAAATAAAGCAATTAAACATGTAGCAAGTTAGGCATTAAACTGATATACGCACAATGATTAAACAGCTTGCAAGTGTGAATACTATATAATAGGTAAATATAATATGATACGTACATGTCCCCAAAACGATTAAAAATAAGTAAAAAGGGGAGTGAATAATTACCTTATCAATAAGCGGAGATTTGAATATGATAAGAAAATGAATACTATGAGTCACACTCACCGAGAATCAGCAAGAACAAATCCCAAGCAAGAGTGATAGTCAGAGAAATACTACGAGTTAATAGATGGTCTAAAAGAGAATTGAGATATTAACGGGTATTGAAGAGTTTAAAATTTTTTATTTAAAGTTTATTTTATAGCGGTTAGTAAGATTATATTAGTGTTAATATATAAATACCTTTACTTAATAAGTATAATAGTTGTAATATATAATATATAATAATTCGAGGTCGATCGGCATAGTTGAGATAATAAATTATTACATTTTACTATTATTAATAAAGATTTCTTTTAAATTAATATTGTAAATAGTAAATGATAATATATATATATATATATATATATATATATATAATATGATCTTTTATAAAATACTTGTAACTATATGTAAATTAACATGATATATTTTAAATTAAAACTCTTTTTAAGTCTTTAACATTTATCAAATTTTAAATATCTATTATATATTCATACACACACACACACATATAGTTTTAGCTAAGGTTCGGAAAAGAACTAGTTAATATGTCGGTTTTTGTAAAAATACTAATTATTTATGACTTTTATAACATTTATTATATTAATTAATGACTTAATATGAATAATACTCAATGAATAAAATGTTTCCAAAAATATAGGGTTGAGGGGTTTGAACACTTACCCCCATCGGTCCGAGCCTTAGCCCAATCACCCTAGCCATCTGGGCTAGGGTGTTATTTGATTATAACTTGAACTGGTTAAACTTAAACACTCAGACGCGAACCCAGAAAACTATATGAATCCTAGCACAATCAATCGGCCAAATCCTTGCATGTTTGGCCGATTGATTATGGGGATAATGATGAGTGGATGAAGACGAACAAGCTGGTATAATTAATTACCTTAAACACTCAATAATCGATGATTAATTAGATCAAACAGTCACCGGCCAAAGGTGGATCAAGAATATATTCAAGCAGCGAATATAATTTAATTGGTTAAAGGGGTTTTGACGGCGATGCTATGAGGATGATATATGTAGGTTGAATTGAATTATAGAGATCGTTATATGGTAAATACCTAAATGAGTTGAGACGGTTTATTCACAAAATCAATTCGTATTACACATGATTGTTATCACCTAATTGTGAGTGTCGGTGAGCTGATTATGGCATGGATAACATAATGCATTGGTCGATTTCCAAGTTTACGCCGAAGATAGTGGTCCAAGAATAATAATTGAATATACGGGTTGCGATATGGGTTGGGTTTGATTGATGGGTTATTGTGTTTGATATAATAGTTTAACAGATTTGCATATTGGTCCTTTATCTATGGAGATGGAAACAAAATAGGTTTAAAGTATAGTTTGGGGTTAGAATTGTAAATAGTTCAAAGTTATTATGATTATTAATAAATATATTAAACAATATTATTAAAATAATAATGATAACTCGATAATTGGGATAGTTTATTGATAGAATAAACCGATAATAGAAATGGGTCGGGTAACGGTTATAAAATAATAAATAAGGAAAACCTGAATTGTTACAGTATCCTCTACTTTTGGGAAGTTCGTCCCGAAATTAGAGAATTGGCATTAACAAAGAGATAAGGGTATTTGAGTTTCATATGGTCTTCACGCTCCCACGTAAACTTTGCGCCTTGTTTAGAATTCCAACGGACCTTAACCAAGGGTATGCGGCTTCATTCGGTTACTTTGTCTTTGTGGTCCATGATTTAAACGGGTTGTTCAATGAAATGCATAGTCACGTCAATACGAACTTCATCGAGGGGAATATGGTGGTTACCCTCGGCAAGACACTTCTTGAGATTCGAACATAAAACATTGGGTGAACATCTGAGAGTTCAAGAGGAAGCTTTAGTCGATAAGCAGCATGACCAACTATATCGAGGATTTCAAAAGGACCAACGGATCAAGGAGCTAGCTTTCCTTTATTTCCAAAACAAACAGCTCCCTTCCAAGGGGATGCTTTGAGCAGAACAAGATCACGAACACTGAATTCAAGGGGTTTCCGTCTCATATTAGCATAACTCTTTTGAGAGCTACGAGCGGCAAGAAGGTTTTCACAGCAATACGATCGGTCATTTCTTGCACTAATTCCGGACCAGTAACTTGAGATTCTCCAACTTCGTTTCAACAAATCGGGGAACGGAATTTATGACCATAAAGGGCTTGAAAAGGCGCCATACCGATGCTAGAGTTAAAAGTGTTATTATACGATAACTCTACGAGCGGTAGATGAGTATCCCAATTGCCCCCAAAATCGAGGACCCAGAAGCGGGGCATGTCTTAGAGAGTTTGAATCGTACGCTCGGACTGATCATCAGATTGCAGATGATAGGCAATACAGAGATCCAAGCGGGTTCCCAAAGTAGTTTGGAGAGACTTCCAAAAGCGAGAAGTAAAACGACCATCTCAATCAGAAATAATAGTTAACGAGGTTCCATGATGACAAACAATCTTCTCTACATAAATACGCGCCTATTGATCAACCGAATATGTTTCTTTGATGGGTATGAAATGAGAAGACTTGGTCAAACGATAAACGATTACCCAAATACTATCATGTTGCTTACGAGTGGGAGGAAGATTAGTGTTGGTGCATAATGTCAGTAGTTCATAGTCTAGTGTCTGTAATCGAGTCTGTAATGATTAATTATGTTTTATATGTCTTAAGCGAAGTTACTAACAAGTTCGCTGTTTAGGCGAACTTGTTAGTCAAGCGAAGTTATGGACAACTTCGCCTGAACATGCCAGGCGAAGTTGTCGTGAATATATATGCTAGGTTACGGCTGGTTTGAGAATATATTAGACATAGATCGTGATATCGTGTGTAACGTGTAAACCAGAGAGTTTCTTGTAGTCAGTGATTCATATCACGTGTTTCGGTTATAATATAACGTGTTTGTTTATCGTATCGTGTTTGATCTATTCGTGTCTTCTACGCTCGTAACGACCTACGCAGGGATTCCGAACCTACGTAGATCGAGATATCTCGTGTTGATCCATCCAGGGAACCTACAGTTGGTATCAGAGCTTTTGCTCGATTGTGTGGTTCGGGATATTCACGCGGGTGTAGAAATCGTCCCGTTTCGACTATTCGCGGGACGTGTTTTCTGTGTTTTTGTGTCATTCTTACCTCCTACTATTCAACCCTTTACACCGTCAAAAACCTCGAAAAACCCAGAAATCAGATCTGCAGAAACTTCGTGTTCATCAGGCGAAGTTGCCGTCACTGTTCGTAGGGTTTCGGCGAAGATATAAGGTTGAGCGAAGTTATCAACAACTTCGCCTACCTTCTCAAGTTCGCCTATCTCAAGCGAAGTTCTCTACAACCTCGCCTACTTCCTAAGTTCGCTTACCCTAAGCGAAGTTACACTCAACTTCGCCAAGTCACGCGAATTTAAGAAAGATCCAGCGAAGTTAAGTCTAAGCGAAGTTATCCGTAACTTCGCCTACAGTACTTTTCAGAAGAAATTTTTTTTGATTTTTTCGGGTTTCTTAGTTTTAGAGAAAGATGTCATCAATTAACATCTCTGAGTTAGTAAAGATGGAAGTAGAAGCAGGATCAGCTACAAAAGCACCAAGGTTGCTGAAGGGAACCGATTTCGTTGCATGGAAGGATCGGTTCGAACAATATGTCAAGTACCAGGATGCAAAGATGTGGGTATGCATCCAGATGGTTATATTCCACCAACTATGGAGTACGAAGGTCGTGATCAGATCAAGAAGTACAGCAAAATGGAAGATGAAGAGAAAAAGATGTATGAGGCCGAGAGCAAGGCTCATGCTGCTATCACTATGGCTCTTCCACAAGAGATCCTTCATACGTTTAGAAAGTACAAGACAGCAAGAGAGCTTTGGGAAGCTCTTGAGAACCGGTTTGAAGGAAATGTGGGAATCCGTGCTTCGAAGATCAAATTGCTCAAAACCCAGTTCTCAGTCTTCAAGTATTTGAAGAATGAATCTATAGATGATATCATCACCCGATATTATCATCTGATGACTGAACTGAGCAACTATTCGATTTCTTACCGAGAAGAAGAGATAGTTGAGAAGCTTCTTGATGCTCTCCCACCAAAATGGGAGATGTACACGGTGCTGATGAGCGAAGACAAAGACTTTCCCCAATATGATCTGGAAACGGCAGTCAACAAGCTCCGAACCTTTGAGCTTAACATGGTTAGAAAGGAGACACCTACGGATCAGGTTCAAAATCTAGGTATGTATGGTGCTAAAGTCAACTCTAGTTCAGGTTCGAAGACTGAATCAGCTGCCTACTACTCGAAGGGAGAGTCGGGTGCCAACTCATCACATGAGGGGCATGTGTCAGTCAACACGAATGGTGATGTTTGCTTTGTAGCAGGTGGATCTAGTGCTTCTAAACCGCAAGCAAGCAAGAGTAGTTGCTCTCCAAGTATTCCTAGCAACAACTACTCTAAGATGCCTATGAGTGTCAAATCTGCTGAAGAGCAGTTTGGTCTCTATGCTTCTTTTATTGCTTCCTATGAGAACTACATTCAGGGGAAGATTGTTGATCCAGCTATGTTGGATGAAGACTATGACCAGATTGATGCTGATGATATGGAAGAAATGGATCTGCAATGGCAGATGGCTATGATCGTGAGAAGAGTGAAACGGTTTATGAAAAAGACCGGAAGAAAGTTTGTCGGTGGAAGGCCAGGGTTTGACAAGACGAAGGTAAGATGCTACAACTGTCAGCAAAACGGCCACTTTGCTAAGGAGTGCAGAAATGAGCGTGTAGAACGTGGTCAAGGCAAGTCTACACAGCATAATGGGGGTAGTAAAGATTATAGTGCTATGATTTCCAGAGAAGATGGTGAATACAACTGGAACCTGCATTCTGAAGAAACTTTCGAACAGGCCAATTTGGCGAAGGTTGAAACTGAAGGAAATGAGAAGGTTACCGGAGAAGAAAAAGCTCTCATGGCAGATGTTAAAGACCAGCTCTCCGAGGTATGTTCTAAACCTACTTGTTCTAAATGTGAAAACTTGTCTGAGCAATTAGCAACTATAACTGATCAGTATGTTGGTTTGGATGCTGAGTTTAAAACTTTAAAAGAAGATCATCATTTTACTAAAGAAAGAGAAAATAGCTATAAAGTTAAAATAAAAGCTTGTGAAAAGGATATTAAAAGTCTAAAAGCAAAACTTGCTGAAAAAATTCAAGTGATTGATCTAAGCTATGAAGTTTTGGAAGAAAAAACCAAACTAATAGCTGAAAGAGAAAAATAGATTGCTGATCACCAGGTGAAAGTGGTGGAACTGAATAGAAAACTTGAGCAGTTCAGAAATTCCTCTGCTATTCTTGATCACCTTGTTAGTGATCAAGGTTCCTCTGTTAAGAGGGGAGGAATTGGTTATCATGAGGTTCCACCACCTTATAATCACAATTACACTTTTAATCCTAGTGTTCAGAAATCTGTTGACTTTGAGGTTGTTCAGACAGTTCCAATTCCAGTTACTACTAAAGAACCAGAAGTTAGTAAGCCTGTTGCAAGTATTAAAATTTCTGCTCCGAGTCCTGTCTCATCTAACTCGGACAAGTCTTCTGAGTCGAGTGAGACAAATCAAGAGGAAGTATTACCAAAAAGTGGAGAAAAAAGAAAACATCTGAAAAGAAGTCTCCACTAAACCCGTATGTCCCACCATATGTGAGACAAACGGGCAGTAATACAGCCTCAACATCTAAGACAACTTTTGATAAGAAAGTTGATAACAGGTGTTGTTTTAGATGTAATCAACAAGGACATCTTGTTGCTGATTGCCCTCTGAAGCAAAAATTCAGAGGTGTGAGGCCTTTAAAATCTAAGAAAAGAGCTAACAGTAATCAATTTAATGATAAAACTGAAAACCCATTGAATTTCAGAAAATGGACTAATCCAGGTTTTCAAAGAAATAGATCTCAGTTTTTCACTAGTAACACCCAAACCATAACTAATAATTCATTTAATTCAAGACGGTTTGGATGGCCTCATAGACAATCCACAAGAAGGTATCCTGTTAGGACTCACAGAAATAATTATACAGAGACTAACTTTGGAAAGCCAAAGTTCGGGATGTATAGATCCAAGACCAATTGGTCTTGGGTCCCTAGATACTAATCTTTTGCTTTAATCGTGCAGGAACAGTTGAACAGGGCTGCCAATAATCTTTGGGTTGTGGACAGCGGCTGTTCCCGGCACATGACGGGTAACAAATTCTTGTTACACGATTTGAAACCTGTTCAAGGAGGGAGAGTGAGCTTTGCAGGAGAAAGTGGAGGCAAGATTACAGGAATGGGAACGGTATCTAATGGAAAGATGACTCTAGAGAAAGTAAACTTTGTCGAAGAATTGAAGCACAATCTGCTGAGTGTGTCGCAGATCTGTGATAAGGAGTACACCGTACATTTTACAAAGAATGAGGCGATTGTGTTGTATCCTGGTTTTCAGATACCAGAGGAGTGGATTGTGATGAAGGCTCCACGTGAGAGGAATACGTATATTATGGATATGAGGTCGACTGAAATGGCCACGGAAGAATCATGTCTTATGTCAAAAGCGAGCGAATCGGAGTCCGAATTGTGGCATAGGAGAATGGGGCACATTCATCTTCGGAAGATGAACCTCATTGTCAAGAATGGACTTGTGCTGGGCGTTCCCTTGAAAAGTTTCAACTTTGAAGACAAATGTCTAGCGTGCAAGAAGGGAAAGCAGCACAAGAAATCCCATCACACCAAGAAGGTCAATTCTATTGTCAGTACTCTAGAATTGCTTCACATGGATCTCTTCGGTCCCGTGAATGCAAAAAGTCTAGGAGGTACTTCTTATTGCTTGGTGATCACTGATGATTACTCACGATATTCGTGGGTATATTTCCTGAAATCAAAAGATGAAACGGCTCAGATGGTGAAGAATTTGATTACCAAAGTTGAGAACGTTATGGATAAAAGGGTTAAGTTCATCAGGAGTGACAATGGAACGGAGTTCAAGAATTTTGAAATGGAGATCTTCTGCCTTCAGAAAGGGATTGAGCACCAGTACAGCGCTCCGTATACTCCGCAACAGAATGGAGTGGCTGAAAGGAAGAACAGAACATTAATTGAAGGAGCCAGAACTATGTTGGCTGATTCGAAGCTTCCTGTGGTGTTCTGGGCTGAAGCTGTTGCTACAGCATGTTATATCCTGAATAGAGTCTTGACTGTTAAAAGACTTAATAAAACGTGTTATGAGCTTATGCATGGGAGGAAGCCCAACTTGAGTGGTCTTGAACCATTCGGGTCCCCTTGTTCGATTTTAAAGACAAATTCTAAATTTGGTGAAGTAGCAGATGAAGGAATCTTAGTCGGTTATGTTGTTGCGACTCCCAACAGACGTGTCTTTAATACATCGACCGGCAAGGTTGAGGTGGTGTGTAACACCGATATCACAAGTTACAAACCGCCAAAACCAAGCAACGGACCTGCTTAGTTTTTCGACTATGATAGACTTTTTAAGTCTTTTAACATACCGTATTTGGATAGTGCAGAAGAAGAAGAGAGAGTTGCTACGAAGATGATCCTTGATGAGGAAGAAAATCTAGTGCAAAGACAACTGTTTGATAAATGTCAACCTTCCTCATCAAATGCTATCGATACCCCTGCTGCCTCTCCTGAAGAAGAATTTTTCAATCCGTTTCACTCTCAGCAAGAAACAACCATTGACGAGCTTTCTTCTAACTTGGAAGACAATTTGCATGTCGGTTCTGTTCTGACCACGAGAATTCATAAAGATCACACTTTGGAGAATGTGATTGGTGATGTGTCCTCCGGTGTACAAACAAGACGTAGCTTGAATGAGCACACCTGTGTTTCAACAAGCATTAAGGAGACAGGTATAATCAACGAATGCTTGTACACCTGCTTTATCAGCTAGATTGAACCAAAGAATTACCAAATGGCTCTAAAGGACAGCTCGTGGGTCGAGGCCATGCAAGAAGAGCTGGCTCAATTCAAGAAAATGGAAGTTTGGACTTTGGTTGAAAAACCAAAGAATGTGCATGCGATAGGCACAAAATGGGTTTTTAAGTGCAAGAGAGATGAGAAAGGGATTATTATAAGAAACAAGGCGAGGCTAGTCGTTAAAGGTTTTAATCAACAAGAGGGGATTGATTATAATGAAGTGTTCGCTCCTGTGGCAAGATTGGAAGCCATTAGATTGTTTTTGGCATTTGCTGCTTATAAGAAGATGAAGGTATTTCAGTTAGACGTGAAAAATGCGTTCCTAAATGGGAAAGTTGATGAGGTTGTGTACGTTGAGCAACCTCCGGGTTTTCCTGACCCAGACTTTCCAGACCACGTGTACAAGTTAAGCAAGGCGTTGTATGGACTACATCAGGCACCTCGTGCCTGGTACTCAACTTTATCAGATTACTTGCTTGAAAATGGGTTTGAAAGAGGGAAGATAGATAGCACGTTGTTCTTCAAGAGAGAAGGAAGCGACTTCCTGCTGGTGCAAGTCTACTTGGATGACATTATCTTTGCTGCATCAAAAGTCTCCATGTGTCAGGAGTTTGAGGCCGTCATGAAGAAAAGGTTTGAAATGAGTGCTATGGGTGAACTAACTTTCTTTTTAGGATTGCAGGTTGATCAGAAGAAGGATGGGATGTTCATTCATCAGACCAAGTATGTCCATGATGTGCTCAAACGTTTCAAGATGGAGGACAGCACTCCATTCGATACTTCAGTCTGCGTCAATCACAAATTGGGTGCTGAGACAGACAATGACGCAGATGTGGACCCAACTCAATATCGGGCTATTATAGGTTCTTTAATGTACTTAACTGCTTCTAGGCCTGATATTATGTTTGCAGTTTGTCTTTGTGCTCGTTTTCAGGCAAACCCAAAGGAATCTCACATGAAGGGTGTGAAGAGGATCTTGTGGTATCTCAAAGGCAAACCTAAGCTGGGGTTGTGGTACGCGAAGGGAGGAGACTTGGAGCTAGTCGCTTACACAGATTCTGATTATGGAGGGTGCAATCAGAGTCGGAAGTCAACAATTGGAGGATGTCAGTTTCTAGGTGGCAGATTGGTGTCGTGGCAATGCAAGAAGCAGACTTCAGTCGCAATTTCAACATGTGAGGCAGAATACATGGCAGCATCCAATTGCTGCTCCCAGGTTCTGTGGATTCAACAACAGTTGCGCGACTATGGTCTGAATTTCTCACTTACTCCTATTTGCATTGATAACACAGCTGCTATCTCAGTAACTAACAATCCCGTGAAGCACAGTAAAACTAAACATATTGACATACGTCATCATTTTATACGGGATTGTGCTGAGAAGAAACTGATTGTGCTTGAAAAGGTGGATACGCTTGATAATTTCGCTGATTTATATACTAAAGCGTTTGACAAATCAAGATTTCAAAACCTTGTTGAGTTGAATGGGATGATCAATCCCGAGTAACCATGCTTTTTGTGCATATCAAAAAAAAAAAAAAAAACGTCACTATCGCTTAGAACAATGTTGGTTACCTCAGTTTGATGGACATGTCTTAGGATATGTTTGGTCCTCATTTCTACTTGTAGAATATGAGGATAGCCATTAACCAGACGACTGAAAGTGACCGGGGCGGTTTATGATGAGTTTTCATTCTTTCGCTTAAAATTAGTCGATCATACTTAGTTAGAAGGACACATACTAGTATGTGGTCGGTCCAGCTGATCCATTGGATCTTCAGGATAGCCGTTGACCTGAAGACTTTGATTTGGTCGGGGCGATAAAAGTTAAATTTTTCTTTAAGGGAAATGAAATTATTTTTCAAGTCTACTACTTCGTAAGAAGTTCGTTTGCTATGTTTAACAGAAAATTGATCCAACCTTGGAAAATGATAGATATACTGATTCTGTGTGCTTAACTAGTGAAGTTATTAGGCTTAAAAGGCTTAAGAACAGTCATTGTATGTCATGGTAGCTTTTTATGGTGCGTAAAAGTAGAAGTGATACTAACTAAATCTACTCGATTTTATGTGGAAACTTCTTAAGAGTTTTGCATGTCTTCATATATATCTTCCCGAATGATAGGCAGAAAAGCAATTACCCAGTCATACACGAGCCTGTTAGTGTTCTGATTCCCGTGAAGAAAGCGTGTCAAGAGACTGCAGTGATCCAGATTCGGGACTTGCAGTTGTTCTCTATGTGTTTGTTAAAAAAAAATAAAAAAAAAAAAATTTAGTCATTGAGACATTCTTTAAATGTCAATCATGATGTAAGAAAGAGAACGGGAAGCAGAGTCTAAAGATCAAAGAATACTTACAACTTAATCAGACACTACGGGTCGAAGTCAATTCGGGGTGACTTGGGGAAAGCCAAATACGCTTTGAGAATAGATAGGAGACATCATAATCTCTGAGTTGTTGCCCACTTAATTTTTGAGCTTAATTGAACTTAACTCGTATCACAGAAACGATGAAAACCATCTTAAGTTATTTACCTGCCTACAACCTGTTTCTTTATGTCATAATACAGCTAAACACGGATCCATGTGACAGTCACGTAGTTAGTATGATTCCTGTTCGGATCTTTTCTAAAACGTAGTAGTCCCTGTCGAGACTGAAATTTGATCCCTTGTACTTTAATTTTTAAAAGTTTTTCGTACTTAGGTAGTTTTATGATTTTATAACTGGTTACTTGGACTTGATCGTGTCATTTAATTCTTAAAGGGAAGTTTTTAAAACTTAATTGCAAATTGGTCAAATTATAGGGGTTGATTTTGTAAAATTTGGTATATCGGCGAACTTGTGAATAACTTCGCCCTAGGCGAAGTTATCCACAACTTCGCCTGTATAAATCCGCTCCTATATAAAGGAATTTTTAAGGTCAACAGTTTCATAATTTTCAAAACCAGCGAACTTATCCGATTAACCAGCGAACTTGTCTTTCGATTTCATCTTTGTTCTTTTTCTCAGTTTCCGTTATCGATTCAAGGTTCGTAGTGTCGTCATAGCTAATAATCTTTGTCATTGTTGTTAATCCTAGGTTGTTTCGACACCCGGTTAGTGACCTCGGACGTTCGATCCTTAAACCCGGTTTCAAACTTGTTTTAACGTGGTCGTTCACACATTCATCGTCTAGATAACCATAAAATCATGTTTTCCAGATTCCTTAATCACGAAATCACCAACTGCACGTTGTTTCATAAACCTATCAGTCGCCGTTTCAGATTCAGGCGAACTTAAGGATTAGGCGAAGTTATCCGCAACTTCGCCTGAGGTTTAACTTCGCCTGAGGCGATGTCGTGGTGAGGCGAAGTTATCATTAACTTCGCCTGGACCTTTTTACGTATTAGTTATTAGACGAACTTAAAGATGAAGCGAAGTTGTTCCCAACTTCGCCCCACCTATAACTTCGCCTATACAGATTTTATCACAACTTCGCTCATGGTAACAAGCGAACTTGTGTTATGCTTTAACGTTTATCTAACTTGGTTCGTTTGTTGCAGATATGGCTGCTGTTGCTGGTGCTGGAGGTGCTGGTGGCGATGACGGGGGAGATAACCAGAGACAATTCTTCCCTGGGCATAATATGTATATTACGTTAGACCCAGATGCGAGTGGTGTGGAGGATTACCGCGAAATCATCACTTTCCTCCTTCGCTAGCGGATATTCCACGCGATCACAACTACTCTGCCAATATCCTTACCCAATATTGAGGATTTTTGGCAGACGGTGGAATACGATTGCCGCGTTGAGCCCCCGGTTATGCGAGCAACCGTCAACAATCAAGAAGTTCAGTTCTCTTCTGAACAAATCCGGGCGGCTTTACGTTTCGAAAATGAGACCAGGGATGACCCGACGGACTTTGTGGCTCCTTTCCGAGATGGAGCGTTTTTACAAATGGGCTATTCGGGCCCGTTGGGCGATACACAACGAAGGAAGGGTTTCCTACTCGATCAGTGGCGCTTCCTCATGCACGTAATGATTGTCTGCATGTCAGGGAGGAAGGCTGGTACTGACGGGATGGGTGCGACCATGCAGTCGGCGATGACTGCTCTGACTTATAACAAACGTTATAGCTTCAGTCAGATGGTCTTCTATGAGATCGATAGACAAAGACGGGCAGTGGCGCGTGAGAGGTTCATTATGTATCCAAGATTCATCCAGATGATCTTGAACCATGTGGATCCAAATCTACCTCAGCGCCGCCCGATCAGATACTTGGAGAGTGTGAACAAACGTATCTTCGCTCAGTGCAGGACATCGAGCGCGAGGAGCAAACCTGAGCTCCGTCCCAGGCATACTCCACTCTTTGGGTATTTAATCAACCCGGAGTATGTTCCTGCCAATGGGGACGAGTTCAGAGATCCTCAACCACAACAGGCAGGAGCACCTCAACATATACCTGCTGCGCCTGTTGTGTCACGAGAGGAGAACATAGACCTTGATGAAGTGTTTGGAGGTCAAGGCTACTTCGATATGGACCGAGTTGATCCTCAAGAAGATGTACAGGTCTCGGTAGCACAAGTTTCGAGGATGGATGTTACTAGAGCAGCTACGACGGTGGCTGACTCAGATTTTGATGATATAATGGATGAGGCAAGACGTATGATGGTAACTCAAGAGAGGACGTATGGGAAGAGAAAGAGGACAGATGACGACAGTGAGTCAGAAGAAGAAGAAGACATTCATAAGTTGATCAGACGTTCAAGAAGGGACAGGACAGGTGCAGGTATGGGAGCAGGTGAGAGTTCAAGAGTCGTACGTTTCGCTCAGCCCGCACTGTCAGGTATGTCAATTGTCCCTACACCATTACAGGTCACAAGGCCAAGCGCCACGGACGTTCCCGTGGTGGCTACATTATCATCTGTTGGCCTCCCATCTATCACTACTTTCCAGCTGACGACTAAGGAGATTGTGTCTTTACCACCTCCAACTCTTACTCCTTCAGACGTGGTTGCTCAATTTGTTGAGTCGACAGTCGTTGCAACTGCAGGGTTATCAGGTATGATACCACCTGCGGTTACGCCTGCTTCTGATGTCCCGGTTACATTTGAAATCCCTCCTCAGTATACCCAAGACATATCTCACATGAGGTTCGATTTAGATGCAACCCTATCAGACTCGGAAAGAATAGCTGCACTTGAACGGGTCGTGGCAGAACAATCAAAGGTGAATCTTATCCAAACCCAAGCTATTCAACGCCTAGTAGCAGAAAATCAACTACTGTCGTCCCTTCTGGTTGAACATGGAAAAATTATAGATGCTATGAAGGAGTTCTTGGCATCTCAGGGGGAGACGAGCTGTAAAGGCGACGAGCTCAGGACAAAGAAGAAGAATGACAGAGACGATGATCCCAATGCATCGAAAGGTGCAGGTGGTGAGTTGCCAAGAACTACTCAAGCTCTTGGGACTTCCACAGCTCAGGGGGAGTCTGCAAGCGCAGCTGGCGGTTCTGGTGGTGATGAGGTGGTGATGGTAGATGACGAGGAGATGGGAGATGATGTGATCGATGCCTTGAAGGAGTTGGATGATGATATGTTGGATGATGAGTTTATGTGTGAAGATGATGTTCTACCAGTCGAAGAGATTGAAAAGATTGGTGCAGAAATTGTGATAGAAGATGATGTTGAAGAAGGTGAAATAGTTGAGGAGAATGTTGAACACGAGATCCCTGAAGTTGAAAAGTCAGATGTATGTCAAGATACAGTAGATGATGATACAGAATGGGAGGAGCAGCCTAGATGGAAGGAAGGCTATGCTCATTGGTTTATCAAAACGAAGAAGCCTGCTGTTCCAACCATGTTCAAGAAAAGTTATAATATCAAAGGCTATGCTGAATCAAAGAAAGGAATTATCTGTTGGCTATATGATGAAGAGTTAAAAGTGTTCGTGGTGAAAAGATATGATGGGATCCAATACTTTAAGAGGACGTTGAGATCTCTCAATACATTGCCTGAATGTGAGGTGAAGGATTTGGCTAGATTGGGGTTGATTAATAGAAGCGACGACAACATGGCCAGAGTTATTGGGAAGATCGTGTGGAAAAAAAGTATTAAAGAAAAGAAGTTTGAGTTATTAAAGCCACAGAAGGGAAAGCTAGTGGAAGATAAGGAAAGAGGAATGAGAGCAGATGGCAAGCCATGGATGGTAATGAAGTACAAACCGATTCGATGCATGAAAGAGGTTCTAATGAAGACTATGCCTCAAGATGTGTTGAAAGATCTTAAATGGTGGTATGTTGATTGCCAGACTGCTGAAGCCGTGATGGAAGACGAAGACGAACAAGAAGTGCTAAGAGTGTATGATCCGATGCATCTTGTTAATTTATCGAAAGCTGATCTGCAGGTGTTAAACGAGAAGAAGATATTTTATATTCCTGCTTGGAAAGATGAAGCGAGGAAATATCAGCGAGTAGTCACGGTATGCGTGAGAGAAGGAGTACATGCATGAAGACCAAGAGCATGAAGATTACAAGACAAGTGCTTAAAGATAAAGACATGAAGCTACTGCCAAGGGGGAGTCTGTTGGTGCATAATGTCAGTAGTTCATAGTCTAGTGTCTGTAATCGAGTCTGTAATGATTAATTATGTTTTATATGTCTTAAGCGAAGTTACTAACAAGTTCGCTGTTTAGGCGAACTTGTTAGTCAAGCGAAGTTATGGACAACTTCGCCTGAACATGCCAGGCGAAGTTGTCGTGAATATATATGCTAGGTTACGGCTGGTTTGAGAATATATTAGACATAGATCGTGATATCGTGTGTAACGTGTAAACCAGAGAGTTTCTTGTAGTCAGTGATTCATATCACGTGTTTCGGTTATAATATAACGTGTTTGTTTATCATATCGTGTTTGATCTATTCGTGTCTTCTACGCTCGTAACGACCTACGCAGGGATTCCGCACCTACGTAGATCGAGATATCTCGTGTTGATCCATCCAGGGAACCTACAATTAGTAATGAAATTCGTTTCTTTTATAGGTGTGAAATGAGCAGACTTGGTCAAACGATTGACGATTACCCAAATACTATCATGTTGCTTACGAGTGGGAGGAAGGTTTGTAATGAAATCCATGACGATACCTTCCCACTTCCACTCGGGGACGGGATGTTTCTCTAGTAAACCAAAGGGTCGATGATGTTCCGCTTTTACTTTGGAGCACGTTAGACATTTAGAAACTTAGAGAGCAAAGTTTTTATTCATTCTGGATCACCAATAGATGGAACAAAGATCAGCGTACATGTTATCTGCACCGGGATGTATGGAATATCTTGAATTATAGGCTTCATTCATAATAACTATGCGAAGTTCATCATGATCGGGAATCCATAAACGGTTAAGAAATTAAAGCAGACCATTGAGTTTTGGCTTCCAGCTGAGTTTCAGCACCACACGACATCTTGTCATACATATTGCCTTCGGTGACAAGCTTTTCGAGATCATTTTGGACCACAACACAAGTGAGAAGTACAGATTCGACTTGCTTCTTACGACTGAGAGCGTCAGCCATGACATTCGCTTTTCTCGGATGATAACGAATATCGCATTCGTAGTCGCTAAGCAACTCAGCCCATCGATGTTGCCTCTTATTGAGTTCTTTTTGATCTAATATGTGTTGAGAGACTCTTATGATCGGTAAACACCACACATTTCATACCATAGAGGTAATGTCACCAAATTTTCAAGGAAAATACAACAGCACCAAGCTCGAGATCATGTGTCGTATTGTTCTTCTCGTGAACCTTGAGTTGCCTCAAAGCGTATTCGATAACCTTTCTTCATTGCATGAGAACAAAACCGAGACATTGGTTTGAAGAGTTGCAGAAAACGATGAAATAGTCATTACCTTCGGGAAGAGAAAGAATAGGATCATTGCAAAGCATGTCCTTAAGGGTTTGAAAGGCTTCTTCTTGCTTTGACCCCCGCACAGAAGGTTTACCTTTGTGTGTTAAAGCGGTGAGGGGAAACACAATCTTAGAAAAGTGTTGAGTGAAACAGTTGAAATATCCCGCCAAACCACGAAAAGATCGGACTTCGGTGGGAGAAGTCTGTGGCTTCCAATTTTTAACGGCTTCAGTGTTCATGGGGTCGACATGAATACCTTTTTCGTTGGCACTATGGCCCAAAAACTAAATTTTTTTAAGCCAAAACTCGCACTTAGAAAACATGGCAAGGTCAACAACGGCATGAAGGTGCTCTTTGTGGTCGTTCTCGGATTTCGAATAGATCAAGATATCATCGATGAATACAATAACGAATTTTTCCAAGTAGGGTTTAAACACACGGTTCATAAGATCCAAGAATACTGCGGGTGAATTGGTTACCCCAAAAGGCATAACACGGAATTCGTAATGCCCATACCGAGTAAGGAAAGCACTCTTAGGGATGTCATCTTCATTAACGTGAAGTTATTGATAACCCGAATGGAGATAGATCTTCGAGAAGCATGCGGCTCGTTGAAGTTGATAGAAAAGATCATTGATACGAGGAAGCGGATAACGGTTCTTGACGGTAAGCTTGTTAGTTCACGGTAATCGATAGACATGCGGAACGTACCATCTTACTTCTTGACAAACACAACAGGTATGCCCCAAGGAGAAGAACTCGGGAGAATAAAACCCTTGTCCGAGAGTTCTTGAATCTGGCTCGAAAATTCTTGCATTTCGAAGGGTGAAAGACGGTAAGGGGCTTTAGCTACGGGGTTAGCTCCGGGTATAAGGTCAATCTGGAATTCAACTTGGTGAACAAGAGGAAGTCCGGAGACATCATCGGGAAAATCACACACAACCGGAATGTCGGATATCTTCTTCTCTTTACGTTATTTCTTCACCACGAGAGCTACGAATGAAACATACTTCTTACGCAAATAACATTGAGCTTGAAAGCACGACATAAGATTAATCTTAGATGTAGGCGTATCACCGAAAACGTTAAGAATGCGACCATTATTGAGGGTTATACAGAGGAATTTCGCGAAACAAATAACCTTAGCACGATTAAGAGTCAACCAATCTATCCCCACAATAAGGTCGAAACTACCCATTTCCATAGGAATGAGGTTAATATGGAACTTGACTTCTTTAAGAGTTATGATGCAATCCCGAATTACCGAATCAATAATAACTGAATTCCCATCGGCTAATTCTACGGTAAAGGCTTAGATAACTTATTCCGAGGCTTATCAATAATATACACAAAATCCAAAGAAATAAACTCTTATCGGCACCCGTATCAAATAATACCGAAGCATAATGATTATCAATGAGAAACATACCATTCAACACGTCACTAGATCTTTGAGCTTGATTCACATTCATTATAAAAGTACGACCAATAGACCCTTGAGGGGTGATGTATATAAAAATATACATCTTTTTAGCATCCAATAATCTCTAAAAACTGCAACTTCTATCAAATAATATAGCTCAAAAGGCTAAACCCAAGCCTTAAACGAAGAAACAAGCGAAAAGCCAAAGAAAAATGAAAGAAAACAATAGAAACACCTGAACACGCCCTCGTGCCCCTTGCACACTCCCCTATGCTTCTCTATGCAAGAAAAGACAAAAATCTGCAAGAAAAGACAAAATACTGGACACTTAGGCACGGGGTCGTGGCTCAGGAAGCATGGGGGCCATTGTCACCTTTCAGAAAAGACAAAAGAAATATAACAGATCACCAGAAAGCACTGGCCCGTGCCTCAGGAAGCACGCCGTCGTGCTGAATCACCATTTAAGATCTGACAAAGAATTTAATGTGACTAGACATGTGGACACGGGGGGCGTGCCTCATGGAACACGTGGTCGTGCCTGCATATCCAAACTGCTTATAAATAGAGGATCATATTGCATTTATCAAGTGTGCTTGAGGAAAAGTTCCATACGGGTTTCTCTTATAAAAACACTCATATTACACTCATATTGAAGATCTTGTGAAGAGTTAGAAGGGAGGTTACCATCATCCATCACCATCATCCGTCACCATTGAAGAGGGAAGATTCATCCAACATTTGGTTAGATTATTCTAGTTTGATCATGTGTTTGTTATCTTCATCTCTTTTGATGTTCATAACCATGCTCATTATGAGCTAACTCCATTTACCATCAAAAATCTATGAAGAAGCTTTGTTTTACTTGATGATTGTGTTAAACATGTGATTTAGTTTGGTAAAGTACATGGTTATTTTGCAATTATCCTTTAATGAAGAAATGTTTTATCACTTTAACTCAATACATCAAGGTTGATGACTAATAATCATTCATGTTCACTCATGTTCTTGAAGACTAGAAATGGTAAAAAGAATACCTTGTTAACTTATTCAAGATAAAACATGGATCCTTATGTTGTACTTAGAAATGATGAGATATAAGTTATGATCTATTTCTCTAGTTTTGATAAATCTAAAATAACATTGTTAAAGCGATTGCTTAGGTTATCATGCTAGTTAATAAAATCATATGTTAATGTAATGTGTAACTATAACCTAATCAAATCAACCAAGGGGAGGTTGTGTGAGTTAACTACAACCACCCGAATTTGTTAGGATTGGTATTTGAGAAATCAAAGTCAATCCTAATCGTTCTACTTTACCAAACTACTTGTCTACTTAAATTGACATTCTCATGGTAGTATGGATATTAAGCAAGGATGGACTTGAAAATACGCATGCTACTTCTTTTATGTCATAGAATATATTCACTTAGAAATGAGGGACTATTCTATATATATTATTAGGGCAAGTTTATCACATGTTTACTTAATAATCATCAAGGAAGAATAAAGTGGATTCTTGATCTTAGATGGTAACCTTCATATAATTGAATTACTCATTTAGAATTTCTATTCTTGTCACAAATATATTATATATATAAGTATTTCTATTTTATAAAAAGTTTAAAAATAAACCCCAAAATGATTAAAACTCTCCGATTAAACTAAAACGAAGATTCATTATTGGAAACATTTGTGTCCACGGATCGATATTTGGTTCTTACAATACTATTCTACATATACGATAGGTACACTTGCCTATTTTGTGTGTGTTTAGTCTTAGTAAAAATCACTTTTATAAATTTAAAACACGATCTTGTGCAAAAGCTAAAACCCCTATTTTATATTTTAATAAGCAATCACGCAACACACATCAAGGGGTTTGAGAAATTTGGTTCAATGAGGGAGCTTGAATAGAAGGGTCTGGAGTTGATGCATATGGAGAAGCCATAACCTGAGGCATTGGAGGAGCATAGGTTTGCAGTGCATAAACTAGAGGAGCTTGGGGTTGGTAGGATTTCACTTGGTAGGCTTGAGCAGTGTAGTATGGTGTGGGGTACACTTGGGCTGGTGGTGCATGGGTGACATAGTGGGGTGCAAGCATTACATGGGCTTGATGAGAATGGGCAAGCAGTGGGCAGGTGTTGCGGAGATAGTTAGGGTCTCCACAATGGTAGAAAGTTCGGGTATTATGAACACCGAGTTGAGCAGGGTTAGTAGCAGGTCTAGAAGTAGGTGGTGTAAACCGTGTTTAAACGGCTTGCGAACCGGACGGTGCACGGAAAACGTTAGTAAGATGACCGCAACGGTTGAATTGGGTGCACAATCAACAAGGGGATTGTGTCAGGTGATGACGGTTATATTTGGCATAGAGGGGTGAGGACCATTGTAGGCTCTTTTGTTTGGGGCATTTGGCTTAGGTAGGGGTTGGTTATTGGGTTGGTTGACAACATAGTTTTGGTGATTGCCCTTACGCTTGTTGTTGTTGTTGTTGTTGTGGTTCTTGTTGAAGCGGTTATTGTTGTAAGCAGGTTTATGTTCAGCTTTGGTATAGGTGGATGAGTCGATTTTGGTCTTGTCCGGAGTAGGCTTGGAATCCTTTTGGGACAAGGTTCCATCCCTAACATGACTGTCGGTGAGGGAAGCAGCTAGGTCCATAGCCTCACAGATGGTTAAGGGGTCACGACTCACCACAGCATCACGGAAAATGGTTGGTAAACCGTGAATGTATTTATTAATGCCACGGTTCTCGGGGGTCACATGGAGAGTTATGATATGGCTAAGTTCACGGAAGCGATTGGAATAGGTGGATTTATCCCCACCGATTTGCTTGAGCTCCCAAAACTCAGCTTCAACCCTTTGTAGCTCATGACCAAGGCAAAACTATTTATTCATAGCCTCTTTGAGATACTCCCAAGGAATGGCTACAACCAAATAAGCTCCTTCGTCGGCTTTCAAGGCATTCCACCAAGTGATAGCTCGGTCCTCGAAAACATTCGAGGCGACTTTAGTCTGTTTAGCGTCCGAACATTCATAGTGGATGAACACATTCTCCATCTTCTCGAGCCATTGCAGCAGATTGGTGGCATTTTCCTCAACACTAAATGAAGTAGGTTTGGTACTTAAAAAATTCTTAAAATCATAGTTGTTCGGAGCGGCCGAAGTAGCAGAACCATTAGAGTTGAGTCTCTGGATTTGGGTTACGATAGTGGGCATAGAAGTGAAAAAACTCCTTGGTGATTCTAGCATCCAGGCGGCGTTCGTGAGAACCAGATAAACATTGGTGACGACAGTGGTTTCTTAGTGAAGACATTCTACGAGAAATGAAAATAAATAATTATAAGATGAGGGGTAATTTGTGTAAATATTTATGAGATGACGCAACTAATGAGTTTAACATGAGGTAACTAGATGAGGAGATGAGGTTAGTTTAAAATTTAAAATTTAGTTAATTAAGTTAACTTTACAACAAACTAACGAAACCTATTTTGGGTGTTGGCCTCCCATGAGCTTTCCATGGAAATTTGAATGACCCAACTAAACTAACAAACAAAACAATGGAGTTGGACGGCCCATGAGTGTTACATGAAATTTTAACTGTACCAACTAAATAACGGTTTAAAATAGATGAGTTGGATGGCCCATGAACGTTACATGCCATTTTAACTGTACCAACTAATTAACGAACTATCAATACAATAGAGTTGGACGGCCCATGAGCGTTCCATGGTATTTTAACTGTACCAACTAAATAACAAACAAACGAAATAGAAATGTGGGTAGTTGGAGTATCCCGTGAATCACCATGTATGATTACTCCAACAAAAAAAACACAAAAACAAATTGAGAAATGGATAGTAGGGGTACCTAACTAACCACTTAAAATAACATAACACTATAATCAGAAAAGAATTTACCGAATTAAGCCACGAATCACCGTAAATTTGGTTTAAAAATATAAGGAATGCAACCACTAATGCGGTTACATATGAAAGCCTAGGGTGTTGGTCATATGAAAGTTGTGTCCCGCTTTGGCCTATAAGATCAAGTATTGTGGTCAGGTTATCCTCCAGGTAAGGAATAACATCTTACCTTAGGTTCTCGAAACCAGTTTGCCAACGCCCGACTCATAGTTCTCTCCCCCTTCCAGTTACTAAAGGACTTGTGACACAACCTAGAACTAAGGTGAGAGAGTAAAAACAACACTAGGGAATACTTAAGGAATTTCCCAAAAATAAAGTCAATCTAATTGATTTAAATTAAATAAAAAAAATATTTTTGAGGTTGAGGCATAGTTTAGAGTTGTGAGTGTGCATGATAGTAATATAATAATAAAAAAAACTATTAACTAAGAAAGCGGTAAACAATTAAGTAGAACACATAAGGAAAGCAAGTACGCATGTATGGGGATCCTAAGCATGTTACTAAGGCACCACTAACGACCTATCTTAAACCTTTGGCTCTGATACCAAAATCACACCCCAACCTAAGATAAAAATGTTGGGGCATGAGCTGATTGCCCACAGCTCTCAAGGTACTATCATGCAATAATTAAAAAGTGACAATCTCTATTAAATTTAATTAATTCTTCAAATAAAATCCAAACAACCAAGTGCATAACATTTAAAATAAAGGCAACAAGATAATTCAAAGTTTCAAATTTAAAACTAGTATTTTGTTTATTGTCTTGGTAATATTTTCCTCTAACAAGCAATCCTAAATCTTCACCGATCCTGAATCAATTCAAATGGTAACCTGCATATGCGTATAAATAAAATAGTTTTGTCAACACAAGGTTGAGTGATTAAACACCAGTTAATTTGGGATACAATATAATATAAAAAATAAAAACTGTTCATGTGAGATAAACAATTAAGCCAATGAGATGGAAACAAAATAGGTTTAAAGTATAGTTTGGGGTTAGAATTGTATTTAGTTCAAAGTTATTATGATTATAAATAAATATATTAAACAATATTATTAAAATAATAAAGATAACTCGATAATTGCGGTATTTTATTGATATAATAAACCGATCATATAAATGGGTCGGGTAACGGCTACAAAATAATAAATGAGAAAAACCTGAATTATGACATCATTGACACAAATACAATAATATATACAATATATGGCCAATAATTTAGGAGATAATATCTCCTCAGATAAATGTGAATAACAACAGACTTGACCAGCGATTTGTTTTTGAATATTAAATCATATCGAATTTGCCTCCTTTTATTCCCCATCAAGCGAAACTAGTAGGGGACCAACACGAAGCATCATGCAAAAACGTTAAAAAAGAGGTCTCGGAAGACTCTTGATAAATATGTCTGCTACCTGAAGCTTGGTACGAACAAACTTTGTGTGAAGATGATCGACAAAGACCAATTCACGAACAAAATGATAGTCGATGTCTATATGTTTTGCTCGTTTACGAGAGACCAGGTTTTGACTTAAGAATAAAGCGCTTTTGTTGTCACATACTAGTGTTGGACGATCCGGTGGTAGAGCATGTAATTCACGTAGGAGATGGGTTAACCAAAAAACTTCAGCTGCCGTGTTTGCCATGGCTCTATATTCTGACTCATAGCTCGATCGTGACACCGTTGGTTGCTTTTATGCACTCCGTGAAACCAAGTTTCTGCCTAAAAAACAGAGTAACCATATGTTGAGCGTGGAGTTACAATACATCAAACCCAGTTTGCATCTGAGCAACCAACTAAGGTTTTTTAGTTGGTTTATCAAATGTTAAATCAAAGGATAAAGCGCTCTTGACATATCTTATTATTCTTTTTACAAGCTGAAAATGTGAAGTAATCAGGTTTTGAAGATATTGGCTGGCTTGATTTACAGCGTATGAAAGATCGGGCTGGGTGATGGTGAGGTACTGGAGAGCACCAACCAAGAAGCGGTATAAGGTAGGGTCATGAATTAGTGTACCGATGGAGAGGAATGTATCAGTAGTGTTAAGAGGAGTTGATGCTGGTTTTAATCAAGAAGACCCACTCGAGAAAGAATGTCATAAGCATACTTTGCTTGTCTCAAGAAAATACCAGATGTAGTGTTGATCACCTTGAGGCCAAGAAAGTAACTTAAAGAACCAAGATCCTTTATTTTGAACTCGTTACGTAGACGCTTTGTCAAGTTATTGATAACATTTGAGTCATTACCGGTAATAATGATATTGTCTGCGTAAATGAGTCAATATATGAGCACCGAATTGGTTTTGTAAATGAAGAGTGATGGAGCAGATCACCTACATTTGAAACCGAGGGTGATAAGGAAGGAACTTAAACATTAAAACCAAGCACGTGGTGCTTGTTTTAGTCCATATAGATCTCGTTTAAGCTTTCATAAA
Source organism: Bidens hawaiensis (assembly GCF_021521415.1). Lineage (NCBI taxonomy): Eukaryota > Viridiplantae > Streptophyta > Magnoliopsida > Asterales > Asteraceae > Bidens > Bidens hawaiensis. The sequence goes on from NW_027496762.1 coordinate 56,821, forward strand.
TGAGTCCAGAACTACGAATTTACGAATCCAGGTGGTTGTTCCATGTAAACAGTTTCGGTAACATGACCGTTTAAGAAGTTGACGAATTTGCCAATTGTAGATTGTAGAAAGACTAAATACAACGCGTATGGTGGAAGCTTTGACCACCAGACTAAACGTATGAGAAAATTCAAGATCGGGAACTTGTGTGAACCCTTGAGCTACTAAACGAGCTTTGTAGAGGTCAAGAGTACCGCATGCCTTATATTTAATTAGGTATATCCACTTGGAACCTACAACATTGAAAGATTAGGTCGTTTCACAAGATCCCATGTGTGATTATTCAGAAGAGCCGTTAATTTTTCATTCCCCTTGGGAACATGTGTGACAAGGAGGGAATGATGTAGGTTATTAGAGGTGAATTCAGTGAGATGCACAAATTTTTTCAATTTTAAAATACTATATTTTGAACGTGTGGTATTAGAATGGGAGGGAGGTACTGGTTGGATTGGTTGTGGTTGAGACATAGAGGGTGGTGGAGAGTTGGGTGGGATAGGCATGGCTGGATGATTGGTGTTTTGATTTTCTATGGTAAATGTCGAAGGATATTGAGGCAGAGCTTTGTTAGGAGTTTGGACAGAAAGGATGGTGGGTGGAGATTGGGTTGATTGATTGTTTGGGCTGAGAATGAACGAACATATAGGGCAAGTGGTTGGATGGTTTGAGGTTTGTGGGTTGGTTTGATGAGTTGGGTTAGAAGGTGATGTATTCAAGTCTGGGTTTTTGTGGATATTTGTTTTTGGAAGGAGCAGGAAGTGAGTTTTCAAAATTTGAAAATAATAACTTCGTTTCATTTATCGGTGAAGTTTTTCAAGAAAAAGGAAACTTGTCCTCATCAAACTTGCCATGACGGGTTATGTATACGCGTGATGAGGTTGGGTATAAACATCTATAAGCCTTGTATTTGGGACTATAACCGATATATATGCATGGGGCACTACGTGGCTCGAGTTTATGTTTGGTATAGTCTCTAAAATATGGAACAACACGACTAACGAATACTTTGAAAGTGGAATAAGATGGTGGGTGATTAAAAAGCATTTCAAACGGAGATTTGTTATTGAGAAGAGGTGTTGGTATACGATTTATAGTATATGAGGCGGAGGTGAAAGCATCAAGTCATAAGTGTGCGAGATCATATAGTCATAAGTGTGCGAGATCATATGTGTTGAACATCATAACTAACCCCGTTTCGGTTATGTGATGGAGTTTACGTTCAACACCTCCATTTTTTTGAGGTGTGTATGGACATGATAACCTGTGTTGAATGCCACTACCACCGGAAGAGGAGCACTGAAAGAGACCACGACTTGAAGAATCACGGGATGAAAAGGATTTGGTGAATATTTAAGAGTGAGCCGAGAAGGCTGCTTGAGGCGGCTAGTTACCGTCTAGGGTTTGGAGAAAAACCTCGTGGTTTTCGGCATGGGCGAATAGATCACGGATGGGTGGCGATGGGCGCACGCTTCGTTGAGCAGTGAAGAAAATTTCAAATGAAGGACCGAGTCAACAAAGGAACCAATGTGTTTTGTCATCATCAGTAACCGGTTGACCTATAGCAGCCATCAAGTTGGTCACATAATAATCAGAATTTCCGACCGTAATCAGAAACTGTGGAGTTTCCCTTCTGCATTTGACGAAGCGAATCTTGAAGAGCATGCATTCTTTCAAGGGAATGATGGCTATAGGCATTTTCTAAAGCTTGCCAAACTTGACGCGTTGTTGTATGACCTATGGTTTCGGCCGTAGCTTCCTCCGTGAGGTGGGATTGCATGAGTAGCAGGACCCGTTGATCAGCCTCCTGCCATATTGCAAAGGTAGGGTTGGGGGTGTCTTTGCCATCAGTGGTGACAATGGATGATGGAGCAATGGAGGTACCATTAATATGGTTTAGAAGGTTAAGGTAGGAGAGAAGGGGGTGGACTTGGTTTTTCCAAAGTAGGCAATTTGTAGATAAAAGCTTGGTGGTGATGAAATATGAAAGGGTATGAAGATGAGGAGTTGAAGAATCAGAGATGGAGGAGCCTGTCATATTATCGAGAAAAGGAAAAATTGAAGGCTAAGGTTTCACAACCTGGTATGATACCTTGAAAGATTGTAAATGCTTACTTTTCATCAACACAAATACAATAATATATAAAAGATATGGCCAAGAATTTAAGAGAGAATATCTTCTCAAATAAATGTGAATAACAAGAAGGTTGACCAATTATTTGTTTTTGAATTTTTAATCATATTGGATTTGCCTCCTTCTAGTGGGTAAAGGATAAAAAAATATTTGTTGGGCTGAACTGTAGAAATAATCAGACTGATTTAGTTTGATCCATTAGTTTAATCGGGCAGCCAACTAAAGGATTGAAAAAGATGACTACCGTTGTTTGTAGCCCGGAATAAACAAAAGGACCAAATAAAGAATTTGTTCTCACTTGCAAATGGTTACAATAATTACTGTTTTGCAAGTTTGCTAATTCTTTAACGTGAAATTGTTTTGAACGTATCACACGAAAGAGTACACAACTCGGTGATGTCATCCCATATCATACACTACTAGAAAATAAGCTTATTGTAACTTTTCACACGCAACCATTTTAAATTGTGTTGTATTTGACTCTAATGCAACTTCATTCAATATAAAGGTTGCATTAAAGGACTAATGCAACTTTTTTTTATTAAAAGTTGCAAAAGTTTAATGAAATTGCAACCTTTTTGCTTATAAGTTGCGAAAATTGTAACTTTTTTCTCAAAAGGTTGCAGATTTCATAAAATTTGCAACCATTAGATAGAAAAGTTACAATTTTTGGTCGCATGATACTTATACAGGAAATATGGAACCGACTCCTATCAAAACCAAAAAGACTTAAAAACATGAATTTTTCTCATTGCCCGCCTCCTTTTTGAATTTTTTTTCATTGCCCAACATTTTGTTTATTTTTTTATGCCAAGAAATCTGACATCCTGCGCCCAAATCATTTTCATGGGCTACTAGGCTTGTATAAAAAATTTCGAAGAGGATATGAATTTGAAAAAACCATGTGGCACCTAAGCTAATCCGGTAGCTGTCTGGATTTAAAAATATAGTAATCGCTAGAAAAATTCACCCGACACCTGGAAATAAGCAAGCGATGCTGGGAACATTTTTGTTGGGCAAGCAGAAAAGTATGTGGCCGACTAGAGACAATCTTGACATGTTTTATGTATGTGGTGCTTGATTAATAGTGTAGAAGAAATAAACGAGATGGTTGATTTTTGAGTTAGATATAATGAAGTCGGTGGAATTTTAATGGTCATTTTAGGAATTGTGTTGATCAAAATAGATCATTTTCTCTGAATTAAAACAAAGATTGTAGTCACATAATTTACTAATAAGTTAATATATCCCAGACAACCGTCCCTTTGGCCCACAATACCATTTGACCGGGATATTATAGCCATGTTTGTGTTGCAATCATCGATACTAAACCCTCAAATGCGCCTTAGGAAAACCGTCATCGGCACTCACTACACCTCTGAAATCTCTCGATTTTCTTAGTCGCCTATTTGATCGTAGTTTCCGTAGCCATTTCTGACTCGAATTTCGGGTTTGCGTCTTTATTGTGTAATTTCTTCTGTTGTTTGTAACTAACAATGTGTCAAAATGTTTGTTTATGTGAGTAATTATTGTGATGTGGCTTTTCCTTGGGAATTATTGTTTGCGCCTGTTATTTCTGCTGAGATATGGGTTGCTTGGTTATGAATTTTGGGTATAACTCAATTTGTTCCTCTATAACAATGCGAAATCTGTTTAGGAAATCATTTTATTCTTTTATTTTATGATTTGTTAATTAATCCCATTTTTTTAAGTTTCTCTTTTATTTTCTCTTAGTTTTCTAAAGATTCATGGGGTACTTAATATTTGTGGTGGAATTATGGTTTAGAACTGTTTTGATGGCATGTAATATACTATATATCCTTATTGATTGTTAATGGTTATATAGGACGCATCATACATATGTATTTTTTTTACTAATTCTGATGATGGAACCTTGAACTCATTGTTTGTGTAGTAATTAGTATTTCAATTGCTTTTATAGTTGACTTTTGTTATTGAGAAGAAATTATCCACAAAGAATCCTAAATGTGTTTGCAATTAACTTACTTCTAGGGCACAATAGAGTAATTTTTTATTCTTTAGGATGATTTAGATTAATATATGTTAAGAAGAAACAATCCATGTAAATACCTTAAACAATGTGCAACATTTTCGCTCTTCGGTTCCCTTTTATATCACTCTTTATTTTTGTATCAAATTGACCTTCATTTTCAGGTTCAGCATGCTTTTCAACTTTTTATCAATACTCAAACATCACATGAAAATGGTTTATGGTATATTTGGCATTGATGAACATCTTGTGAGTTATAATTACAGTTTTGTTATTAGCCTTTTGTGAATATAGTCGTATGCTATGATATAATCACTGTTTAGAACATTTGAATTCAGTAAAATGTGGCGCCCTAAATTGGTTGATTCGTCCCTGCCACTAAAACGTTAATCATGTTGTTTCCTCTATATGTTAATAGTAATTTGTGACCAGCACATATATACATATTTAAAAATAATTAGAGATCAAAATTGGGAATTATATTTAACAAAATGATTAACCGTGTGTTGAACCCATAGTTTTCAAGGTGCAAGGCGCAAAAGGTGATCCTTGGGCCTAGCAATGCGTCTTTTTAATGTTTTTCTCATCTTCTTCTATATTACCATTTTAGGATGCGACTAATATGAATAAACAATGGTAGTTTTAAAGATTGTTGATTATATTAGTTTGATAGTTAAAAACTTGTTCATCTTCATTTTGTTTTCTCGTATACGAATATTGTTAAGTGTTAACTATCTTTTTCAATGTTTCAAAGGTCATCAAGAAAAAGTCATGCACGGCTAATGCCAATCGTGTTTTTGGTTATGAATGATATCTTGCCCTTGGTAAATTTCTCAAGAAATATGATTATTATAATAAGTTGGCTTTGGTTCCCTATCTTTTAGATTAAATCTTGAGCCCTAAAACGAAAACCAGTGCTGTCATGTTTCTGTGTTAACTATGTAAACTATCTTGTAGCTATGAACCCTAACTTTTTGAGAGACTTATTAACTTATATTGACCAATGTATTCATTTATGTGCAACTGAGGTTGTTGGAGGCTCAGCAGCATGGCTTGGCGACTTGGCAGGTAAAGAACTTTAACCACACCCTTGCCCAGGTAAGTCGTTAAGCTTGTATGCAAGATGCATGTGAAACTTGGGCTTATTTAACTAAGCCAATCCCATTCAGCTCGTGCCAGCTCTTTTGTTGCAACTTTTTGTTGCATTGCCCGTTGGAGTGTTAGTTTGTTGTTATGTACCCCTTCTTGATTTAATCAACCATTTCATCGTTGGTGGAATTTTAGTTCTTGTAGTCAGATTGCATGTTCAAAGTTTTAGCCCAGTTATTAGCATGCTAGTGTGGTGATAGAAAGACATGGCGACATTGAGGTAATTAATACATGTTTGGCCTATTTCCCTTCAACAAGTCAAAGCTATGTTGTAACTCATTAGATCACTATGTGATAATGTGTGCAAGTGTATAATCGTTCTAACAGTTAACTGTGTTTTGATATGTTGTAGGCTTCTCAAGAACAATATGAAATTGGTGATAATATTGTCCACCAAGGTATTCAATTATTGGAGACATCTAATCTTCAATTATGATTCGTGATATGTGTTTGCAAGGCTTTTATTACTTTAGTCTTTACCAGGTTAGTACTCTTTAACATGTTTTATACTTTTTCACCAGGCCTCATGTATTGTTCTAGCAATTCACATTCCACAATCCCTTTGGTTTACTACCCTTGGATGGCAAACAACCCATTTGAACTTTGATCTGTTATCAAACCATGCAAAGAAACCGAAGTTGAAAAACATGATTGCCTGAAGTGAAAAGAAATTGAAGAGGACAATCAATGGTAAAAAAGTTGAGCTAGAAGAAGCTATGCGAAGAGATTTTGACACCTTACAAGAAAACTTTGAGGCTTTAATGCAGAATATTATGGAAAAGCTACCAACTAGAGTAATTAAGTCAAGACCTTAGAGACAAGTAGGAGGTTTTTGTTACTTTTTATGATTGTAATTGACAGCCTTGTTTGATTACGTTGTTATTTTGAGATATAACATATATTAATGTGTGATATACGATTTTATATTATATTTATGTTATTGGTACGTTGGTGTAATTGAGAAACTATAGAATATTAATAGAAATTCTAGTAACTCAAGCAATGAGCTAGATGGTTGCATTTGCTTGCAAAAAAGGTCGCATTGTTGTAACAAAAATATTAAAAAAAGGTTGCATTTGATGTAAAAGAAAGGCTGCATTTTAGTCTAGTAAAGGTTGCATTTGAAGTTTCAAAGGTTGCATTTGGGTGTTAGAAAAGTTGCATTTAAAAGTTAAAAAAGTTGCATTAGCATATAAAAGGTTGCATTAAAAAAGGTTGCATTTGAATAGTAAATGCAACTCTTTTAGAAAATGTTGCATTATCTAACAAAAAGGTTGCAATACGTCTAATGCAACTTCACCTAATGCAGCCCTTGGTAAAAGGTTGCATTAGGCCTAATGCAACTTTTTCATGGCCTAATGCAACCATTTATCGGGGTTGCATTAGCTTCATTTTCTTGTAGTGATAGAAGCATTCCCTTAAAGCCAATCGGTATTAAATGGTGCATGAACACATAAATGACACTTAAACTGTGCTCTATGGTGAGGGGCTTCAAAGCCCCTCCCCAGTGTCACGTCAGTGTCACGTGGGCACTGGGGGCTTCAAAGCCTCACCCCAAAGATGCCCCTCTATGGTGAGGGGGCTTTGAAACCCTTTTTATTTTTTTTATTTAATAAACCAACAAATTTATTAAATACAATAATTATCAAATACAAACTAAATTAAAATTAAAAACATATACATAAAATAATCAACTATTTTTAGTCGTCGTCGTTGCCGCCGCCGTTTTGTTGTTTGTTTCTCCAAATATGTTCAACCAAATCCGCTCGAAGACTGAAATTCGTTTCCTTTTTTCGTGTTCTTAATAAAATAGCAAATCTCTCATCTTCGTTTAGTGTTGTCATCGGATCTGGCGCATCATCGTACTCGCCTTGACATATTGCTCTACCCGAGTCCTCCAGTATCATATTATGCAAGATAATACAAGTGTACATTACATTTCTTAACGTATCCATGTGCAGAATATGAGCCGGATGTCTAACTATAGACCAACGTTTCTTTAATACCCCGAATGCCCTTTCGATGTCCTTTCTGGGCGACTCGTGTTTTTTCTTGTAATATTTTCGTTTATCATCAGTCAGGCACGTAAAGCTATGAACCAACGTTGCCCAATTCGGATAAATGTCGTCGACTAAATAATATCCGTATTCATAGTTGACACCATTAGTGGAAAATGAGGTGTCGGGTCCAACCCCGTTTACGAGACGGTCGAAAAGAGGAGACGCATTTATCACAACTACATCATTGTTTGCACCGGGCATCCCAAAGAACGCATGTCATATCCAAAGATCAAATGATACATAATTTAGATAAAAGCTGATGAAAACGACCAAACTACAATTTACTCTATTTTTAATACGTTCTAATGTAAAATATAAGAAACTAGTATTTTATTCGGCGCGTTGACGGGCAGATTGGTAAAACCCGGGCGATAGGAAAACTCAAGCGTTGAGGAGGTAAGTCGACGCGAATACGATCGGTTTCGAATACAATTCGGTCAGCTTCGGTAACGTTCATTACAACATAAACAACGTTGGTGAACCCAAGCGTTAAAGCCCCAAAAAATTCGTTAAATTAACATATAAAAGAATTAGAACCACATTTTTTCGGTCAGTAATACCCAGGAATTGGTAAAACCAGAGCATTGTGGGTCCTGGGCGTTGCGGCGTTGAGTCGGTAAAACATACAAGCTGGTAGCGTTGTCGGTCTCATGCGTTGTGACGGCGAGTCGGCGTGAATTCAATCGTTTTTTTTTGCATTTGTTAAGAGTACTAAAACTAAAACCAAAGGGTCAGTAACCTAGGCGTTGGTAAACCTTGAGTGTTGCGGTGGTAAGTCAGTAGAATCCGGGCGTTGGTAAAATTCGATGTTGAGGCGGTGAGTCGATGTGGATTTGATAAGTTTTACTTACATTCGTTACGGTACTGGAGCTAAAACAAAATGATCGGTAACACGTATGATAAAACTCGAGCGTTGTTTGTCTTATCCGGTGAGTCGACGCAAATTCAATTGGCATCCTTTACGTTCACGTTCGTGTGGTAACGAAATAAAACAAAAGGAAAAAATTGATGTGAACCAATGACGAAACGACACTTGGCTCAATCAACACTAGTGCGGCACCAAAGTTGTGGTTTATAATGTATGGATAATTTTAGTACGTAGATTTAAAGCAAGTGGGCAACGCAAAGCGTAAAAGTTCACCAGTTTCAATAGAAAATATATATAAGGATTCTAAATGATCTCGGAATCTCCAATTGCATTATTAAATGTCGATAGGTACATTATTGTCCACGTGACATTATAAATGAAAATAACAGTTCAGACGTGTTAAGTTTATTTTAAGAAAGGAGCACTTTAAATTTTTTAACTGATCCGTTGGATAGAAGCACCTTTTTAACCGGCTGACATTTTGATCTTTGAAGGATAGGAGGGAAGTGTGTATATAATAGGGGTCACGTCTAGTGGGTTTGGGGAGTAATAGTTTCACTGTCAGGCAGACTGCTTTAAAACTGATTCATGAAAGGTGACTAAACAAGAGAAGACGTATCTTGACAACCAACGTATATTTATATCTTTTGTACACTTTTTGTTTCCTCGCGCCTGAAGTTGTGGAACTACCTAGTCGAGTCCAACAGGTGATCAATGTAATTTTTAAAAGATTGAGTATTGCAATTCAAAATATAGATGATGACGCAATTTGTTGTCGGTTTTACCTTCTGTTTCAATGTAAGTACTACTTTTTAATGTTGAAAAGTTACGCTTAGTTGTTAAAAATACCAACAATAGTAATATATAATAATACTTCCAAGTTTGATCATTAAAAGAATGTCTCTAACCAATAATAAACGATTTATACAACTATATGTAATATGCAACCATTAACATCATATGTTATATGGGGCTGGATGATAGATGAAAAATAAGTCAGATGAATCATATGAGAAGTAAATCATATGGCTTATATGGTTTGTTTGACTAACAAATAAATTTCTGATGTGATCATTAATAACATCATATGACCCTCTAACATGCTTTTCACACTATCATATGATGACCAGACATACGATATATGTGAATAGTGTACTGGAAACATAGTGCTTGTTATGGATTCTAAATAGTAGAAACTAAAAAATCAATATTATTAAACTGCCGATAACATATAAATGGTGAAAAGGTAAACAACCATTAGATAAAACATGTAATGACATGTGTTATGGTACAAGTGAGATAGCGGTGAGCCCTGCCACGTGGGCTGCATGGGCATGGTACGCAGCCATTCCCGTGGCGCCAAAGGGTGCAGGGCCGATTCGAGTTCAACGAGCTTGAGGGCCATTTGATTCTATTATTTTTTTTTTTGGTTTTTAAATATTAATTATATATAATCAAATTAGTTCACTCTACCTTATCCCACAATCACATTTCACAAATCACTCTACCTATACACCCAATATAATGTGAAATGAGAAAGAACAAGCATGTCGGCTACGTATTGACTATATATATATTGCCCCCCTAATATACTGTGAAATGAGAAAGAACAAGCATGTCGGCTACATATTGACTATATATATATTGCCCCCTGCCAATAATATTCTATATTCGTCTCATGTGGCATATACTCTTTACGTTAAGACAAATATAGACTGCTATTAGATTATATCATTAACTATTGATGAACAATACACATTGCTTATAGTTGTGTAAATGTGTCGGCCGGTTGGGCCTTTGTTTAGGTCGTTCACTAAGAGAGTTCACCGAAACATGATCTAGTTTATTGAATATGGAACCACACAAAATGTAAAATTGTTATATGAATTACCTGATTTTACATTTTACTTCGTACCATTAGGATATTTAGGAATTAGGATATTTAGGAGCTGTTTGTTAATCTCGTGTTCAATCATTAAGATGTCTCACTAATTAAGTGGTAGCGATCGAATCATTCAGTATGTATCTGAAGTTAACTATTAGGAAGCTCTATGAACGGTTAATATGTGTTTTTTTAGTGAACCAAATACACTTTACCGCTGGCCAATTCAAAGATAACATTTAAATGTAATTATTAAGAGATCGAGTACCAAACAACCGTTACTAGTTGTATACTAAAAAAAGAACCTATCTTTAATAATTATTTAGTTTAAGTTCGGTATCTTCTGGACATATCACTAGGTTTACACATCATATATTAAACTATTGTAATTTGATAGATGTAACATTTTTATTACTAAAATTGGAACCTCTACTTATTGAATACAATTAAACAACACAAGATTCAAGATTGTCACTGAAAATAAATCATAAATTACCAGCAATAATTCTACGTACCTAAGAATTTACAATTCAAACACAAACCTATGGAATCCAAATTAAGCACTAGATTAAGTAATTATACTTGGGTCCCATTTAGCTACTCTTTAGGCACATATGAACTCCTCAACACGTTCAAGATCCATTATTTATTACGGTAATAAACAAACTTCTACGTCGTCCACGGTTGTGTGAACAAACTTGACCCCGGGGCTGTTTTCAGGGTCAATGTAAATGACGCAAGAAGGTGGGCTTTTTTCTTTGCGGGTTGCTAAGCGACTGGCAAAAGGGTAGAAATGAGTGAGGGTGGTGGAGAGAGAACAGCGGAGTTCGTCCAAGAAAGCGGTTATGGAGAAATCTTGATTCTCTAGTGGTGGTGGTTTTGCAAAAAGGAGACCTTTTTGGCTGTAGTCGAGGCTGAGAAAGGAGAGCTCATAGGGGCTAAAGTATATGGGTTGCTTCGTATGTTGTGAGAGGTCGTCCTTTGGCTTGACGAAGCATTCGGATACATGCCTCACCGTTGGCAAAGTCATCTCGGATTTTCTTTATCTCGGCAAGGCTTAGCTATTGCTAATATAGGATACGGAAATTTTATTTTATTTCACGTGGGAAAAAAATAATCCAGGATTCCTGGCAAAACACACATGTTTATTTCTTTGTATATTATTTTTGCAATTATTGGAAGATTTGAGTGAAGATTTTGATTTGATTTGATTCTAAATGTTGTACGTCACTATAAGAAAATAGATATATGGGGACAACAATTTTTAGCAATGATTTCATACTCGAACCAGATATTGGCTTGGACATTTTATCGGGTCACAAGTCGGATTGACCTAAAAGATCAGACCGGTCAATCGATGACGTCATATATATATAGGGTGCTGTTAATGTACGCTAATGCTTAACGTACATTAACGTACGCGAGACGCTCAAAGGCTAAAAACAAAGGCAAAAACCTAAATCGCTCAGAAAACGCTCGGAATCCTAAACGCTCAGCCAAACGCTCAAACGGTCTTCGTGAAAAAAGTGAAAATTGATCGATTAACCATCCAAAGCTGTTTTTTTGCCCCGACGAGGATCTTGGAGCGGTTACAGTTTCCATATCTTTATCATAAACGAGTTGCGAGTCCCTCCAACATCCATAATCTTCAATGTCTGACCAAGTCTTCAGCTGGAAATTTATTTATGACCGTTTCCTACAAGACCAAGTTAATAATGAAAGGGTAATGATAGCTAATAACGAAACTTACTGAGGATCCTGTCTCTCTGTGATCCCGATGCACTGCGAGGATTCTGTCTGTCGGGATCCTTGAAATTTCTACCCACAACAATTGCCCCCAATATTTACACATGTATCCGGCTATTAATAGCTGTAAATATTTTGAAATCTTTTATCTTTTCTGATGATTTTAAATTTGATCTTGAATTTTGTTAGGATGCGGGAATTGAGGCATGTTTATCTCCTTTCTTTATCATATCATACCCTATATCTATCCTCTCCGACCTTGCTTTTCTAAAGGTTAATTTATTTTGTTCCTCCCTTCTTCTTTCGATTTTGGACTGATCATGGGAAAGAAGGAAGTTTGTCCGTGTATCTCTATTTTTTATGTAGGTGAATCCAATTTCATAGATCAACACATCCTTGATGCAACTACTCAAGAGAAATGTTCTTTTAAAGATTCAAACATAGAATTTTTATTTTTGATGTTTAATCTGCTACTAAGGTGAATCTTATATTTGATCTTGAATCTGCTGAAAGGAGTTTTATACCAAAAGCTTAAGTGTCGAGGTTAGCTCTGAGTCTCATCACTCTCAATACACCATGCCTAAAGGCAAGTGTTAGTTGTATTTAGTTATAATTAGGGTTTTAGCCCATGTAGTTGGTTAAAGCCCATGGGCCTTTTATGGGTTGTAAGTTAGTGTTTGCTTGTGTATATATAGATGTAGTCCCCTTTGTACTTTTCACACATTCAAGTAATAAACATTTCTTTCACTACCAACATCCCTCTCTTTACATGGTATTAGAGCTACGGCTCTCGATCCAAATCCGCCATCTAATCTGATATAACATCCTGACTGCCGGCCCTAGATCTGAATCAAACTCCACTCGGTTTACCTTCTGCTCAGGTCACGAAATCTTTTTTCGAGACACTTTTTAACAACACCGCCCCTGCCATCATCATCTACACCCTTCGATTAGCCTCCCCTGAAAATCAGCCGCCAAACCGACGCCACACGCGCCCCCACGCGCCGACCGCCTTCCACCGCTGCCGCCCACGCGCCACCGCGTGACGGTGCGTGACCCACCTTCCGGCCGCAGTACTTTTTCCAGATTTCTTATTTAACCCGCCCAGCCAGCCACTGCCGGAGTAATGTTACTGTTCACGCTGGATTACTGTTCACTACGAGTTACTGTTCACGCGCGGGAAGTTACTGTTCACGCCGCATTTACTATTCACGACGAGTTACTGTTCACGCCTGAAAGTTACTGTTCACGCCGGAATCTGTTTCCGACCACCACCCGCACTCGTTACTGTTCACAGTCAGAAGAGTACAATTTTCAGTTTAGTGTATTACTATGGGCGAAAATAAATACACGTATACATTTACTATGGAGGAGCATGATCTTATTCAACGGTTTCTTGCCTCGCAACTGCCTCATCCTCAAACCAACTCGGAACATCCAGGTAAACCTTCTAGCCTTGACTCATCATGGGTGATTGCAACTGGAGCCACACATCACATGACTAGGAATCGGGGTATTTTTTCTAGTCTTCAAAATGTTTCCCATGCACCGGTACGTCTTGGCGATGGATCTTCATGTCCCGTTCTCGGCATAGGATCCATCAGCAACTCGAAAAACCTAAAACTGTCTTCTATCCTATTTGTTCCAAAATTTCCTACCAATCTTTGTTCAGTGAGTCAGATTACCAAACAAAACAACTGTTTTGTGACCTTTTACCCAACTCACTGCGTTTTTCATGAACTAGGAACAAACCGGGTAATTGGTACTGGTTTTGAATCAAGAGGTCTTTATCGTAGATCCCCGTTTTCGCATCATGTAGCAAACTTATGTGATTCCGCTGTCAGGGAAGCTCACTGTCGGTTAGGTCATCCCTCTACAGCGGTTCTGAGGCAAATGCGACCAGATTTACCACTTTCGTCTTTTAATTTTCATTGTGAGTCGTGTCAACTTTGTAAACATACCAGGCGTCCCTATCCCCCTAGAGTGCCTAATCGAGTCAGTTTTTGTTTTAAACTTTTGCATTCTGTTGTATGGGGTCCTTGCCCTATCAAATCTATGTTGGGTTTTGAATATTTTATTACCTTTATTGATGACTATTCTCGCACTACTTGGGTTTATTTGTTGAAATCTTGTAGTGAGGTATTTTCCATATTTCGAGAGTTTAATGCTTATGTTTAAAACCAATTTAACACCACCATTAAAACTTTACGATCTGATAATGCTAAAGAATATTTTTCCACCGACTTTTCTTCATACTTAAAAACCAACGACATTATTCATGAATCATCGTGTGCGTATACATCTCAGCAAAATGGTGTGTCCGAACGCAAAAATCGTCACATATTGGATGTTGCTCGCACAATCATGATCCAATCATGTGTTCCTCATCGTTTTTGGGGAGATGCCGTTCTCACTACCACATATCTGATTAACCGCATGCCCACACCCGTTCTTCATGGTAAAACACCGTTTTCTGTGCTATTTCCCAACGATGATCCATTTCCTCTCGCACCTAAAGTATTTGGTTGCGTCGCCTATGTTCATGACCATCGTCCGAAAACCATCAAACTTGATCCCCGAGCTATTCGTTGTGTCTTTCTTGGTTACTCACGGGTTCAAAAAGTGTATCGGTGCTATAGCCCATCACTTCACCGATACTTTACTAGTGCCGATGTCACTTTTCATGAGTCTCCTTACTTTCTCGAGTGTTCCACTTCTGTTTCTGACCCGTTTCCTGACCTCGATATACCCACATATCCCTTCCTCCCCACCATTCTTGTGTCGATTCCCTCTACCGATCCAATCTCTGCTAATTCTGACCCACCGACAGAACCTCCGCCACTGCTTTTCACATATGCTAGGCGAGGTAAGGGTCAAATATCAGAGACACTTGATTCACATCCAGGCTGCAACTCCGAAATACCCTCAGATCTTCCGTCTGCATCCGAACAATCTACACCTCTCACTGATAAATCCTTACCCGATCCGACACCTTTACCAGAAACTACCCCTGATACACCCGTTTATGATCCTCCAGGTGCACCACTACCCGATATACCTATTTATTTTCGCAAAGAACCACGGAAATGCACTCGTTACCCGATTCAGGACTATGTTGCCTACACCCACCTATCTCCTGAATCTCATGCGTACACCACTACTCTTGATTCCTACCTGATTCCCAAAAATGTGACGAGCGCTCTCGCTCATCCAGGATGGCGACAGGCTATGGAAGATGAAATTGGGGCTCTAAGGTCCAATCATACATGGGATCTTGAAATACTTCCTAAAGGGAAGCATATTGTTGGTTGTCATTGGGTGTTTACAGTTAAACTACACCTAGACGGCTCCTTACACCGCTTAAAAGCTCGGTTGGTTGCAAAAGGGTATTCTCAAGTATATGGCATTGATTATGATGAAACCTTCTCGCCGGTTGCTAAAATGCCATATGTCCGTATTTTTATCGCTCTTGCTGCCATTAATCATTGGCCGCTCCACCAGCTTGATGTCAAGAACGCCTTTCTGAATGGTGTTCTTGAGGAGGAGGTATATATGGAGCAGCCACCAGGGTTCATTGTTGAGGAGGAGGCCTCGAAAGTTTGCAGACTACGCCATTCTCTATAAGGTCTTAAACAGTCTCCCAGGGTATGGTTTGGTCGATTCTCTAGTGTTATGGGACAGTTTGGGATGACTCGTAGTGCCTACGATCACTTTGTCTTCTTTAGACACCAGAAAGGAAAGCGGATTATTTTAGTTGTTTATGTGGATGGCATTATAATCACAGGTGATGACGAGGTCGGGATCACCGAACTCAAGCAGTTTCTTCAGTCTCAGTTTCAGGTCAGCGACTTAGGTCTATTGAGGTATTTCCTTGGCATAGAAGTATCTCGCTCTCCACAAGGAATACTTCTCTCCCAACGAAAATATGTCCTTGATATGTTGACTGAATGTGGCTTACTGGGTTGTAAACCTGTTGATACCCCAATGCTTCCTACAAAGAAACTCCTCTCAAATGAAGGGGATCCAATGAATGATCCTGAGCGATATAGACGGTTGGTTGGTAAACTTAATTATTTAACCGTCACACGACCGAATATCTCCTTTACTGTCAGTGTTCTGAGCCAATTTATGGCTGCACCATACATTGGTCATTGGGATGCTGCCCTTCGTGTCTTAAGATATCTTAAGACCTCACCTGGTTTGGGTATATTATACTCCGATCAGGGTCATTGTCGTGTAGGTGCCTTCACAGAAGAAGGAGATGGTCGGATATCAGGGTTTTCAGATGCAGATTGGGCAGGTTGTCTGATCTCTCGACGATCTACCACCGGATATTGTGTGTTTGTTGGAGGAAATCTTGTATCATGGAAGAGTAAGAAGCAACACATGGTTTCCCGGTCGAGTGCCGAATCGGAGTATAGAGCCATGGCAGATGTAACATCAGAGATGACATGGGTACGTCGTCTTCTCATAGAGCTCGGGGTTGTTTCTAATGACTTGATGCGGTTATACTGTGATAGTCAATCAGCCATTCACATAGCCAAGAATCAAGTATTTCATGAGAGGACAAAACATATTGAGGTCGACTGCCACCTTATCAGAGATCGAGTAGTAGGCATACAAATTGATCCTCCATCCATTCAACTAGTTCATGTGAAGACAAACTTTCAGCTAGCAGACATTCTAAGACTACACCGCTCCGGAAAGCTCAGATAGATTTTATTTGTAACAAGTTGGGCATGAATAACATCTATGCTCCAACTTGAGGAGGAGTGTTAGTTGTATTTAGTTATAATTAGGGTTTTAGCTCATGTAGTTGGTTAAAGCCCATGGGCCTTTTATGGGTTGTAAGTTAGGGTTTGCTTGTGTATATATAGATGTAGTCCCCTTTGTACTTTTCACACATTCAAGTAATAAACATTTCTTTCATTACCAACATCCCTCTCTTTACAGTAAGGATTCTGCATTGTTTTTGGTTAGTTAATATATATGTAATTAAAATAACATACTGACCTGATATGATCCTTTTAGTGGGATCCAGAGGCCTAGCCTAGACTTTAATGCGGATGATATTGACAGCATTCTTTCCTCTGGTGGGGTTATTATCACCAGAAAGAACCCTGACTTTTCCACTTGTAAGATTGCCACTCGGACCTCTCCATTCATTCTGCATAAGCCAACCCCCAGCAAGAAGAGGAAAATACATGATTCATTTGAGGATCTAAGTCACGAGGAAACCTTGGATAAGTCGGAGGCTACTCTTCGTTCAGTAAGTATCTTGATCCTTATTCATATCCTTGTTTTTTTAATGGGATGATGCCTTTTTTTTTGTAGGGGTTGAATCATCTTCGTTCCTGTTACCAAAGGAAAGAAGAGCGTGCTAAAAGGATGGAGAAAGATGTGCTGGATGGTGAGAAGTTTGCTTTGGCCGAAAGAAAGACGGATCTTTTGACTAAAGAACTTAATTCCATAAGAGAATAATGTGGTCGACTAGGGTCTATTATGGCTAGAGAGAGGAAAGAGATTGAGGCTCAGCATGCCCAAGAGCTGAAGGAGTATGTGGCCGGTGCTAAGAAGAAGACCGCTATTATCATTGCTCAGGATAGGCTGGAAATGGTAGAGGAAGAAACAACTAAGGTTCTAGATATCTCTTTTTGGGTTATTACGGATTGGTAGAAAACCATGGCTACTCTCAAGGGTGAAGGATCCTTTGGTGTGAAGGATCGTGCAATTGAAGATGATGATGGGTCCAAAGATGCTGGGGGTGTGGATGTGATGAAGGATGTGGCTGCGGCTAAGGGTAATGAAGGTGGTGATGCAAATGTCTGAATCCTTTTTGTTTAATGTTGTTTGATGGCTTGGCCCTGCGAGGTCTTTTAAAACAATTTGATTAGTATGCCTATTGTTGGGATTTAAGACAATTTTCTTTCTTGCACTTAGGATCCTGGTGGCCTGGGTCGACGGATCCACCTTTTAGATGAAGCCCAAGTCATCTTCTTTAATGTTTCTGCCTCTTTATATTAGTCTATTGTCTTTGAATCTTGTGTCTTGATAATCATCTTTAGGATTGCCCCTGCATGTTAATACTTGAGAATGTGTTTAAGGATCCTATGATCCATATTTTTCTGATAGATTTTGGATCTAGGATCCCAGGAAATAATCCCTGAAAATTTTAAAGTCTTTGGATCAAGGACCTTAGGAATAAGCCCAATATTGTGTAAATTATGGATAAAGGATTGATGTGCTAAAAACAGTCAATTAAATATTAACTAAATTTAACAAATAATAAAAACTAGACCTAAGACTCAACTACACAAAACACCGGCAAGTGAACCGATCAATTGTATTAAAGCTAAGTAAGTCCGGAATATCAAACCCACAGGACTCTATAAATTACGTAAATTAACTAATTAGACTCGACTTACGACACGACTATTTATTATTAATGTTTTAAGGGGGTTTTTAAACTAATATTAAATTAAGAAAATAAAAGAACAAGTAAATTAGAAACAAGCAATAAATCACAAGATCGAAACCAATAAGAGAATAAATCTACCTAGGTAAGAATCCCATGCATCAACAATCATCAAGCAATGGACAACCAACATGATATGGAAACTGATTTCTAAATATATTCATCTAACAAACCCTAGAGGACCCTCGATCGCATCAAGTAAAATCCTACAGAATGAATAATAGATTATTAAGCAATCAGTTGGATTGATTTCCTCACAGTCATCAATTAGGGTTAATTAATAGTATCACAGGCAAGCAATATCACGAAACACTAAACCCTAGATAACTTGATAAACTAAACACGACATCATGAACAAGGATTAACACAATAACCAAGCAAGAATATTGTCATTAATCTAACCTAGAATTCGATTGACCAAGATACACGAATAACTCCTCACCTTACAACTACTGGAATTTAGCAGAACATTCAAAATCCTAATCAACGATCAACAAGCTTCTATAATCTAATAGGCCTATTCAATCACAATAATCAAAACACCAAGTAATGATTAAACATAGACCCTAAATCTAAAGAACAAAATCCAGAGATAAAAGATCTATGTGAAGCAATAGTTAACAATCAATCAAGATAATAAACACTCATATGCATCATGAAAGCAAAAACAAGTCTTTACTATTAATATAACGAAACCATAATCAAAACAATCATCCAAAGCAAGAATCAAGTCAATACATGTTCATCAAACCTAGGTAGACATGAAGTCTAGCCTAGAATCATTCTTAAAAATAATCCCAAACAAATATTAAAAACAAAGAAGAAAGACATGATAGAAAAAAGTGAACAAGGAAAGAAAGTTAGAGCGATAAAACCCTTGATGATTAATCCTTGAACACCCGTATGAAAGCTCGATGATCTTCTCTCTTCCAAGTCTCTAAAGCACCTTCAAAACCCTCTTTTTGTTCTCAAAATCGACTGCAACAAGTAATGATCCCGTCTAGGTTTATAATGATATGTTTATATAGTGCATGATGGGCTTGGTTTGTGAAAATTGGCTGGACAGAAGGTGTAGGCACCGCGCGACCAGGCTTGCCCTCTCTGGCCACGCGGCGCGGCGTTCCTTGCGAGGAGCTCCGTCTTTTCTGTTATTTTATTACTAAAGCTTGATAAATCTTCATTAATTCTTTTCTTGAACTCCACGTAATGATGAGAACCTTCTAGAACTTCTTTTCCTTGACTCCAAGCCACCATCTATATGAAAATAAATCACAACACTAAGTGAACTAAACATGTAAACATTGATGAGAAAAAAACAAACTTAAACGTCACATGAAATGATAGAAAGAAATAGAGTTTAACATGCAAGACACCAAAAGATTAAAACATGATAAATATATAATAAACTTGACTCAAAACCTAAATTAATAAAAGTTGAACAAAACACGAACTAAACCGAACTCAAAACTTTAAATAAACATAATTTTACAAGGGATTCGAGATGTATAAATAAATGTATATCAAATATCCCCACACTTACTCTTTTTTAGTCCCTGAAAAAGTCTGATGCAGTTGGATCAGAACCGGAAAATATAGTCTTAAAAACATATAGGTTAATTTAAAGCTTAGATAAACGCAGAAACCGCGATCACCGATATTGTTGACCACTTAAACCCATGACTTAATCTTTACCGGGACAAATAAGATCCGGCAATAATATTACTCAGTGGTTTACACAATTAATTCCCGCTTATTTTCAGCTTTTACCGGTCCAGACCACCCCAAATTGACTTAAACCTCAAAATTAGCATAATTAAAACTTTAGTTGCTCTCTTTTTTTTATGAATAGTTAAGACGATCAAGGGTATTGTTTATCCACCTAAGCTTAAGCATCAAAGTCTACCAAGCAGCCATTAGATACGATTAAGGTTCAATTAATTAATAGCTAGTGTTCCCCACAACATGACATACCCCCGTTATCAAGCAATACCCCGAAACCATCACCATAGGTGAGCATGCAAAATTTCATATGTAGGGCTTACATGTAGCGTGTCCCTTGTGGTCCGTTTCTTAATGGTAATGAGACGCGAGCAAGGGGACCCAACATGGCTAACAGTGTGGATGATCAAGTCTGTAGTATATTTGTACTTTTGTGATCATGTTTAAAGACTTATAAGGGTTTGCTCTTTTTAGCTTTATTTAAATATCCACAACCCCACTTAGGAATTGTGAATACCCAGATGAATAGATTGCATACAGACCCATGGTCTCCGGACCCGGGGCATCCCATCAATACAAGAATTAAGGTTATAAAACCATACGCCAATGAGGTGTAAAACACTAAAACTAAGCAGTTAAGATTTATATCCACGGCATACTCTAATGTTAAACCTACCCAAGCATCATATAGTAACCTATTCAAATTTTAAAATTTATAACATTTCCACTTTTCATACCAAAAATTGAGGCTTGAGTATGGCCCGACCTTTCATTACTTATCTTCCACGGACAAAACGTTTTACCCACAAAAGATTTCCGTTTTAACCATTTTATCAAATTGCCCTTTCATTTTCAAGGCTGAGCCTACCGACACATCCCAAGTTAAGTGCGCTTTATTTTATTTATCTCATATTATTAGTAGTTTGAAAAACCGATTTCCGATAAATATCATCATCTCCCACTTTAACGCAGAAAACTAAATTCAAGGAACATTTTTAAAACATTTTTCATTTTTTTATGAAAACAAACTAAATTTAAACTACGACTCGAATATCTTGTCCCCACATTTAAATTTTGCATTGTCCTCAATGCAAGGATAAGGATGACTTAAATAAAAATTAAAAATAAAAATAAAGTCGGACTACAAAAAACTAAAGACTTAAAAAATAAAAACTAAAGAAAAATAAAAAGTTAATAAGCTAGATAATGGAAAAGACTTAGCTGGTAATATGCGCTTGAATTTTGTAGCCAGAGTCTTCTTCCATGAATGCCCTCCAACTACAAACGTGCTCAGCAAACGATATCTCCTTCTCTCACACACGAACGTAAGCGACAAAACAAAACAAACATCTCTAAAAATGTATCTTATCAAACTGATAGATATTATGCAGTTAAAATATTTCACCAACTCACAAATATATAAAACATAATAATCAGGAGCAAATAAATAAACATAAAGTATACGGCTCCACTGCAACTCCATCCCCACACTTGTCTTTTTCATTAAATTCTTACTTGGGGATCGTCTCTCTAGCTCAAACAATCTTCAACTAACAAAACTTGAAAACACAAAACAAAGAAGAACTACAAAGAACTACATTAGTGAAACGATGACATATACAAGACTCAGACAACTAGACCTTAAACTATGACACAAATACCAAACTGAACACAAGAAATCACACCGAAATGATAACACAAAGGGGGACAAGGAATAATAAATAAATAATAGAAAAAATTTGGCTTGTGCACCCATGGCTGCGCGACCAGGGATGGGCTCCTGGCCGCGCGGCGCAGCGCCTTCCTATGCCACATACCCCTGCGTCGCGCAGGGGGGTCCAAGTACTCCGTCGTGCGGCGCGACAGGTGCTTTTGACAAAAAGTTTTGACGTGTTTTTGCCACTTTTGCCTTAGAAAAATTTCCAGAAAATTACCAAGTCTTTGTTATGCCCATTTTATGTCATTTTTACGTGTAAAACTTACTTGGCATCTCTTGAATTCTCGTCAAATCCTCTCGTCATGATGGTGATGATTCCTTGGAAAGAGTCAACGACACAAACAAAAACTACAAAAATTATTGTTAGTGACTCAAAGAAAATAAAAATAGACATAAAAATAAAATAAAATATACAAACTCTACACTTGAGTTTTCACTCAAGAACCCATGCTATGTGAATCACGTGGCGGACCGAGTGGAGCTTCCTCCACCTCGGTAGAACTCCAATGCCCTCAACGATATTGAACCATGATCCGACCATTCATCAATCTTGGTCTTCTTCTTTATAACTACACAAACCTTCTCGAACTTGCGTTTCCCACCATCACATTCTCTAACACACTTTACCATTACTCGAAAACTCGAAACCTCTCGCTCCTTCTCCAAACAAATACTCACCGAACGGGAATCGTCAAGACGAGAATCCATGCCCGAGATAGATGATTCTATCGAGTAAACTGGATGACATGGATCAATAAGACCTTCTTGATCGCTAGGATGTCTCATGGATTTAGCCAAATAGGTGGCACTATCATCACCGGATCTATGAGTGATCTTACCTTCAAACACGTCAATGACCGCCCTAGCAGTACGTAAGAATGGACGGCCCAAAATGATAGGAACTCTCTCGTCGGCCTCCATATCTAAAACAACAAAATCCGTGGGAAAAAACAAATTATCTACCTTAACGAGTAGATTCTCCACGACACCCCTCAGATACTTAACAGAACGATCGGCTAAAGAAAACGTCATACGAGTAGAAGTGAGCTCTCCTAGGCCCAACTTTTCATATAAAGAATATGGCATGAGGTTTATGCTAGCTCCAAGGTCGGCCAATGCTTGACACATCGTGTCACTTTCGAAAAGGCATGGAATGGTAAAAACGTCGGGGTTGGGTAATTTCTCTGGTACTTTATTAAGAACCACCGCAGAACACTCTCCATTTAGTGGAACAGTCGAAAGCTCCTCCAACTTATCCTTTCTTTTAAGAAGATCTTTCAAAAACTTGGCATATTTAGGCATATGCTGAAGGACTTCAATGAACGGAAGATTGATATTCAATTGGCTAAATATATTGAGAAAATGCCCGTAATCTTTCGTATACTTTTGATGTTTTAGACGGGCGGGATACGGGACATAGGCAAGTTCAATGATGTGTGGTGGTGGCCGGACTTCAACCGGCTTCTTTTTTAGGCTTTTCTCTACTTGCGGCTCAATAATTGGTGTGTTACCTTGTGTTTTTCCCGGAACCTCCATCTCTCTCTCCTCATCCACCAACTCGTCTTCCCCACCTTTCTCAACTACTCTACTAACTCTCTCCGGACCAAAAACCCTACCACTACGAGTGGAGATGGCTTTCAATTGAGCAGCCGGATTAGTTTGAGGCATACCCAAAAAATGACCTGGGGGCCTCTTTTCTAAACGACGAGCGATATCACCAACAGTCCTTTGAATGTCAAGAATAGTAGATTGTTGATTCTTGAAGAGTAAGTCATGCTCGGCGAACTTTTTCTGTGTAGCTTGGTCTCTCTCCAGGATTTGTTTCATCATCTCTTCTAAACGTCCAATTCCACCATTCGA
The DNA here is from genome assembly GCF_021521415.1 of Bidens hawaiensis. Taxonomy (NCBI): domain Eukaryota; kingdom Viridiplantae; phylum Streptophyta; class Magnoliopsida; order Asterales; family Asteraceae; genus Bidens; species Bidens hawaiensis. The sequence continues at coordinate 80,475 of NW_027496762.1, forward strand.
ATCCTGCACATTATTTTGTACATTAGTACCATTAGTATTATTATTATTGAATTACTGACCTTGTCCTTGATTATAAGAAGTTTGAAATCTGGGTGGTGCGCCCGACGGACGCCAATTAGAATTATTATTATTCGGCTTCTTGTAGGTGTTCCAACTCGAATTGTTGCTACTAGTAAAAGCATTTGGAACCCTGCTTTGGCCAGCAATAAAATCAACCTCTTGATTCATCAACGGGAACTCCAAAGTGCCATGTCCACCCCTAAAAACCTCACACTTATCAACCTTGGCCTTCAGCTCTTTAACCTCTCTAGTTAGTGATTCCAAAGCAACAGCCACACTATTATCTAGATTAACCTGGTGTACACCTCGAGCGGACGAGGATGTACTAGTGACGGGAGTGGAATTCTCGTGATGTGGCCCTTTGGCGAAATCAGTTTGAGCAAAGCTTTCAAACATCTCGTTGCATTCGGTGACATTCTTCTTTGCCATTAGATTTCCTCCCGCAGCCGTGTCGAAACGAACTTGGGTTTCGTAGTTCAGCCCATTGTAAAATTTCTCCACTAGAGCCCATGGTGTGAGACCATTCTGTGAGCAACGAGATAGCATGTTCTGGAAACGCTCCCAAGCATGACAATACTATTCATCCGGCTCCATGTGAAACAAGTGAATCTGATCACGAAGAGTATCCGCTTTAGCAGGTGGGAAGTATCTTTTGATAAAAGCTGAGCGCAGTGCTTCCCAAGTAGTGAATGTGCCAGGTGGCTGAGTATTAAGCCAACGAGCCTCTTTCCCTGCAAGTGAAAAAGGAAAAAGATGTAAGAAAATGGCATCGTCAGTTGCACCTTGTAAATTAAAAGTTTTCAAAACGTGGTAAAGCCGGTTAATGTGTGTCGGTGCATCCTCCTCATCAAGTCTATGGAACTGATTAGTTTGAATGGTATTGTTCATGATGTATGACGGAATCTTCCACGAGTTGGGATTGTCGATCTCGGGGATGACGATGCATGATCGGTTTCCGGTTAAGCCATCAAAGGCTTGAGCAGCAACTGTTCTATCGTCGGCCATTTGGTCGTCTGGTTGACTTCTCGGACTTTCTGGTGGTGAACTGTTTGGTGATGAGTTCGGTGTGGAACTAGATTCAGACGGTTGTTTCTCTGATGACGAGCTAGCCTCGGTCTTTAACGGGGAAAATTCTAGATTCTCCAGCGGTGGTTCTTGCGAACGAATATGTGGCATAAACCTTAAAAACGCAACGAACCAAGTGAGTAGACTAAAAATAAGAACAAAAACAAAAATAAACTAAAATTTAATTAGACTCCTACGACTCAAACGAAAATAAAACAAATAGCACGTATGTAGCAAATAAGTCCATTTAACGCTAAGAACGCAATCGTCAAGAGTCCCCGGCAACGACGCCAAAAACTTGATGTGCTAAAAACAGTCAATTAAATATTAACTAAATTAAACAAGTAATAAAAACTAGACCTGAGACTCAACTACACAAAACACCGACAAGTGAACCGATCATGTCACACCCTCAAAATCCACTAACGGAGTTTTACCGTCAGAGGGTGTGAACTAACTGGATCGGAATCATTAGTTATATCAAACACCAAAATTAAAGTTTTTAAATCAACCAAGCCATACAAGTCTTAAGTAAAACTACGGAAGCGTAAACTGTAAAGCAAATAATTGTGCCACACAGGAGGACTTAAAAAACAGTTATCATGATAGAATTTAAAGAAAGGTTAAAGAAATAGAGTTCAGAGTATGCATGTCCTATACCGCTCGCCCACCTCGGCTAGCTGAGATAAACATACCAAAAGTGTCAACACAGGGTTGGTGAGTTCACAGGTTTAAACAAAATTTAGCGTTGCATTTTAGCGTTACCAGATAGAGTTATGTCAATATATATATCAATAGGTAGCTAACCTATCAAGAATATATTACTAAGTGTTCGACACCGAAGCTGACTGTTTATACGTTTGCCTTGCCACCAGGTCAACCATGACCATGGTTATGTGTTAGCCAAAATTTACACCCACTCGACCTACAGTCGAGTTTAGAGTTGGGTGGGGTTTCTCAAACCCAGTAGTACTAATCAACACTGACTCGCTATTATCCAATATTAACTGGTTCGATTGTTCAGAAGGACTTAGTTGGTTTGTTGCCACTTAGCCTTACAAGTGATATATAAAGAAATAAACAAAATCTAAAGCGTTGGAGTATGTTATCTCCCCCTAATAAAAGCGTTAAAGGGTAAAAGGGGCCGTGAAACTCACTATTTGCGAAGTTATCGAAATTCGAGAAAAGCGTGCGTTAAAGAAATTCTCACTAGTGCTCTAAAACAAAAACGATATGTCTAAGTGTTTTGAACCACGAGTGAGTCTCTAGACTCGACACATAAAAGTTATGCATGAGATGTGTTCGTTTTACATTTGTGAAACAAGTGCGACTCGACAAACACGTTGGTGATAAGTTACATGTGTGAACAAGTATAGTATTAAGTGTTACCATGGTAAATTACCAATAAATTATCTCCCACAAAGGCAAATATGTCAAACACATAGCAAACATCGATCAATTAATCACTTTTCATGTTAACTCATGGAATACAACAGCTAAGTTACCGAGACAGATTTTAACACGTAGAGATTTCTCTATTTCATAAATCATAACATGTAAATAAAATCACCAAAAATCATCACAGAAGAAAACGTGAGTTATGTTTCTAAAAATAGTTTTATTGTATTTTTACTACATACGATTTGTCATAATGATCAAAACAACACAGTAAGCACACAACAGTCATTATCATGCGCAACAAAACGTTATTTACTATTACCGCTACATGGTTAATCCAATTAATGCAAGGCCAATTGGGTTAGATTCCTCACTCAAATTATTAACTTGCAGAAGTGAAATCAACTCAATTGGTCTTGTCGTTTTTGAGATGTACTAATTATAAAACAGCCTGCAAGCAGGCTTCCCAAATCAGACTTCCACAACATATTTGCAAATTAACTAAAACTAACTTTCACACGTCCAAAAATTACAAACTTAGACTCTTTAGAAACTAGACACGACCTACTACATAATAGAATCAATAATCACTTCGAAACACATCATTAACATCAAGTTACAGTCATTTTAACATGCAACTATGAATCTGTCCAGCATCAGTTTTCATCAAAAACTCAACAAACTATTAACCTATGAACTAACAATCAAGCATACAAACCTAAATCATCTACAATCAACATATTTAGCATTTAGGGTTTATGATTAGTATGCTCAATGATGTAATTAAATCAATAGAAAGTCTAGATATAGTGTTAGTTACCTAGTTAGCACCTTAGATTCTTCAATAAGCTTGTAAATAACTTGTATGTATGTGTGTGTTGTGTGTTTCGGCCGAACAAGGGAGGGAGGGGGGCTTCCATCGCAAGGGGAGAGGGAGAGAGAGAGGGAGGAATTAGAGTTTATGATTAATAATATGTATATAAATATTATTTTAATATACATGTTACACTTTGCACCCTCAACCTCTATTTTGTATAATTCTAGCATAAAACATCAATCACCTCCATAATATGATGACATGCATACAAGCACACATTGACACATAAACGTAACACATAATTATATCAAGTACTTGTTTATAATATTTATTTTTTGTTCACCAATGGTTTGAGTCGACTCATGTGTGATTCGGTGAAATTCCAAAAGACAACTTGTGTAATGATTGTCATGTGTTATTTAAATTCAAATTAAATGCAATGAGGAATGCGCTAACTGGAATGACATAGTTCGTGTAATCTTGAGTTTGAATTAATGGAGTTCGGGATAACGGAGTTAACATGAAATTGACGAGTGTCACAGATCAACTGTATTAAATCTAAGTAAGTCCGGAATATCGAACCTACGGGACTCTATAAATTACGTAAATTAACTAATTAGACTCGCCTTACGACACGACAATTTATTAATAATGTTTTAAGGGGGTTTTTAAACTAATATTAAATTAAGGAAATAAAAGAGCAAGTAAACTAGAAACAAGCAATAAATCACACGAGCGAAACCAATAAGAGAAGGAATCTACCTAGATAAGAATCCCATGCATCAACAATTATCAAGCAATGGACAACCAACATGACATGGAAACTGATTTCTATATATATTCAACTAACAAACCCTAGAGGACCCTCGATGGCATAAAGTAAAATCCTAAAGAATGAATATTAGATTATTAAGCAATCAGTTGGATTGATTTCCTCACAGTCATCAATTAGGGTTAATTAATAGTATCACAGGCAGGCAATCTCACGAAACACTAAACCCTAGATAACTTGATAAACTAAACACGACATCATGAACAAGGATCAACACAATAACCAATCAAGAATACTGTCACTAATCTAACCTAGAATGCGATTGACCAAGATAAATGAATAACTCCTCACCTTACAGCTACTGGAATTCAATAGAACATTCAAAATCCTAATCAACGATCAACAAGCTTCTATGATCTAATAGGCCTATTCAATCACAATAATCAAAACACCAAGTAATGATTAAACATAAACCCTATATCTAAAGAACAAAATCAAGAGATAAAAGATCTATTTGAAGCAATAGTTAACAATCAATCAAGATAATAAACACTCATATGCATCATGAAAGAAAAAATAAGTCTTTACTATTAATATAACGAAACCATAATCAAAACAATCGTCCAAAGAAAGAATCAAGTCAATACATGTTCATCAAACCTAGGTAGACATGAAGTCTAGCCTTGAATCATTCTTAAAAATAATCCCAAACAAATATTAAAAACAAATAAGAAAGACATGATAGACAAAAGTGAACAAGGAATGAAAGTTAGAGTGATAAAACCCTTGATGATTGATCCTTGAACACCCGTATGAAAGCTCGATGATCTTCTCTATTCCTAGTCTCTAAAGCACCTTCAAACCCTCTTTTTTTCTCAAAATCGGTTGCAACAAGTGATGATCTCGTCTAGGTTTTGTAATGATATGTTTATATAGTGCATGATGGGCTTGGTTTGCGAAAATTGGCTGGACAGAAGGTGTAGGCTCCGCGCGACCAGGCTTTCCCTCCATGGCCGCGCGGCGCGGCGTACCTATGGGGAGCTCCGAATTTTCTTGTTATTTTATTACTAAAGCTTGATTAATTCTTTTCTTGAACTCCAAGTAACGATGAGAACCTTCTAGAACTTCTTTTCCTTGACTCCAAGCCACCATCTATATGAAAACAAATCACAACACTAAGTGAACTAAACATGCAAACATTGATGAGCAAAAAACGAACTTAAACCTCACATGAAATGATAGAAAGAATTAGAGTTTAACATGCAAGACACCAAAAGATTAAAACATGACAAATATATAATAAACTTGACTCAAAACCTAAATTAATAAAAGATGAACAAAACACGAGCTAAAATGAACTCAAAACTTTAAATAAACATAACTTTACAAGGGAGTCGAGATGTATAAATAGATGTATATCAAGGATCCCTGGAATAAGACCAATCTTGTGTATCGTAGGTGACATGTAAATGCATAATTTCTTGTTTAACATGATAATGTTAATTCCTTAAACGTGGACAAACCCGTTTTTCGTGGGACTCCCGTCGAACTTTGGATGACATGTAAAGGCCATAATTTCTAAGTGACATGTCTGTCACATTTTAATTTTGAATACTTAGTATAACCAACAATAACAAAATTTTCTGCAAGCGTTACGTATTCAGATTCCAACATCTAGAATTATCCTTTGATTCGTGCGCTCCTAGTGGGGGTGTAGAAACCCTTATGCTATAAAGGTGAAAACCTTTGATGGGGATTGTATCCCTTAAACTTAGGAGAGATCGCCAATCTGAATTGTATCATGTTCTTTGAGGATTTTTTAAACTTTAAAACCTTGGTGAAGGCCGGTGTTAGACAAGCTAACACCCCTCTGTTGCTTATGTCAGTACATTTGTTTTGAAGAATTATAATAGAAATAAGGAATATAATGAAAAGAGTAAAAATAAGACACGAACCTGATATCCATTGAAGGCTAACTTTACAACTTACATGAAATAGGTTTTGAGATGTATAGCATTCCGTGATCTTGAAAGGATTTCGCCGTCCAGAGTTGCTAACCAATATGCTCCTTTACCTGCTTCTGAATCTATTAGATATGGTCCTTCCCATTGAGGCGCAAATTTCCCATCGCTTGATTTGATAGTATTCTTGAATGTCTTCCTGAGTACTAGATCACCCACTTGAAACCTTCTGATCCTTATGCTTTTGTTTGTTGTATGCCATAGTGATTCTTTGTTGGTAGGTTGTTATCCTGATTTTAATTTGTTCTCTAACTTCGTATGGAAGACATGTCGTCCCTACAAGTATAAATAAAAAAAATGAAAAATTATGGTTAACCTGTAGGATTACTCCCCCAACCCCATTTTTTCAGTTTTTAATATGCGTTTTTAACATGAATTCAAACAATTTAAATTAGCAACATGACACCTTCTTATTCAGAGAAAGTTCAAAATACAATACATTTAAAGTTAAAAATACAAGATACTCAAACTTTAAAATAAAGGCAAGTATCTATTCGTAATTATCATCTGAGTTAATTGCACCCTTGTGATTAGTACGATTTTGCTGGTTACAACCACAATAGTCGATTTTTAGTAATCGACACCGTGATGCCTGCAAGGTGTGGCAGACAGAGCCCCACAGTCAAGTTAACCGTTAGTTGACTGCTAAAAAAGAATGGGATCAGGGGAAAATCATATTTCAAATGTAAACCTAATAATAATAATAATAATAATAACAATAATTGTAACAACTCAGTTTTTTCGTATATTATACCCGAACCGCTTTCATGTTCGGGTTATTTTTATCAAATAAAATTGTCACGTTTATCGATTAAACTAATTATTATAATATTATTTGTTTTTATTATTATTTATTTAAAACATATTTACAACTTTCACTTTAAGGCAACTTTAACCCAAACTACCAGTATTACCTCTTTATGTGTCCACCCTCAAACTATAGGGACTAAAATGCAAAATATACTTCAACAACCCATCTGCCAAGATCCATACCCATATATGTATCCCTTTCACTAACCCGAGACCCGTTTGTCTTTCTTGGACCGCAATTCACGTTGTAAATTTGGAAATCAAATCAAGGGTTGTTAATCTTGGCTTTTGCGGCCTAACCGACCCTCTTAATTTAGTTATGTCGATTAATGATATACGTATTAACATATTATGTTCACCGTCATCGTGATATCGTCAAAATACTATTTACAGATTGATAGATTTCAATTAAACTGGCATGAACTATCATACCATCATCGTCGACAAGAACCCCATCACTAATTTGATTATCTTTGTCTGCAATTGTCCGTTCTTGGTTCATCAATGGCCGCAACTATACCGGTATCATTCACCGTCGATTCGTGGTCTAATCAGGAATCCTTGACGATAGATACCAAAGGGGTTCATCTTTCTCACATCATCATCACTTATATTTCATTCATCCGATCAGGTGAGTACCACATTCCCCTCTTTTTACTCATTTTCTCACGTTTTGGGGGCGTATGCGTAAATTATATTTCTTATATATACTTATATTCAAAACTGCAACTATTGTCTTATGTATTAACAACTTATACCTTGCTTGTTTATGTGGTTATTTGCTTTATATGCTTCCGCATTCTAAGAGGTCCAACGTGATCTCAGTCTGGTGTGATCATACGCCAGTCGTTATGGCCTTTGTGCTTCTCGACATCTCAGTTATACTTGCTCATTTGGTCAATTTGTTATTCTCATATGACTTGTTGCAATTACTTATTTTTATATATACTATATGTACATTTAAACTGGTGTGTTGCTCACTCAACCTTGTGTTGACAAAACTATTTTATTTTCAACGCATATGCAGGTCATCGTATGATTGAAGTTTGAAGATCACTTACGGATTTATGCTAGAAGAAATTTAAATGAGACAATATTACTTAAAATTCTATATTTGTTTGAAGCTTTATTTGTTTTGAGATATCGTAATTGTTTTAATGGAAATTATTAAATAGACATTGAAAGTTATAATATTTCATGATAGTAACCTTGAGAGCTATGACAATCAGCTCACGCCCCGACTTTTTCGCTGTAGGTTGGGGTGTGACAGATTGGTATAAGAGCCGAAGGTTTAAGATAGGTCGTTAGTGGTGCCTTAGTAACGTGCTTAGGAGCCTCATACGTGCTTATTTGTTTACCTGATGTGTTCTATTTGATTGTTTACAGCTTACGTAATTACTTGCTAGATTAGGTACATATTTAACTGCTTAGTTAACTGTTTATTTTATTGTCATGCACACACAACTCCGAAGCTATGCTTCACCATCAAAATATTTTTATTATTTCGAGACTATGTCTAATTCTCAAAATATTTTTATAACTCCGAGGCTACGCCTCAACCCCAATATATATATATATATATATATATATATATATATATATATATATATATATATATATATATATATATATTGTATTATTTAACTTTATTAGATTGCCTTTTATTGTCGGGAATTTCCTTGAGAATTTCCTAGTTTTGTTTTTGCTCTTCTTCACTTAAAACTAGGGAGTGTGACAAGATTGCCCGCCATAGTGGAAATTGTCATGCGACCGACACTTTAAGCGTGTAATGTAATCGGCTAAACGGTTACACCCTTTATTGTGTTTTATTGTTTTTAAAATGTCTAGTCGGGTGTAAAACCCATGGGACTCCATGGACACGCCAACGGTACATTTGCACAATTTGTTATACTTGCGATATTTTGTTGGAACATTATCATCCGTGGTGATACACGAGATGTTTCAACTACTTATACTTGAGTTCGTTTATTCGTTATTTAGTTTGGTCGGTCAAATCGCCATGTAACGTTAATGTGCCGACAAACTCAATTGTTTCGTTGATTCGTTAATTAAGTTGGGTCATTCAAATTGCCATGCAATGCTCATGGGAGGCCGACTAACACATTTGTTTTGGTTTTGGTATGCTAATAATTTGGGGAAACAAAATGCCATGGAAGGCTCATGGGAAACCCAACACATCGAAGAACATACGTTATTTGTTTATTTGTTTGATTTTATACGAAACGATTTGTGATTTGATTTTATTATTATATTATTCTATTATTAAATTATTCAATTACTTATTAAATCATTTTGGAATCAAGATCTATTGATTCGATCTCTTTATACACTCAAAACATTTTTATTCTCCTGAATCGGATACGTATTCTTCATTCATCAAGACTCGTTATCACAAGCCAATCATAACAATTTACACTCTATAATTAAACTAGTTTTCACATATTCATCTTATCACGTTATTATCAAAATATCGTGTAATTTAAATAATATTATCGCACAATTTAAGAATCAAATGGATTTCTTATACTCATGGTATCATATATATATCCTTAAGTTATGAATAAACATAAGCATAACATATTTAAGTTTCGTTTTACACAATAACTCATATGAAATCTACACTACTATCCAATATTCTTATTAAATCACATCTTTATTAATCATAGAATGTTTCTAAACATCAAATAACATAAATAATTTATTTTCTATAACCGCCTCATGGCACATGATTAGTCAAGGATATAGCTCCTGCGATCTCTAATATGTCAACTCAATTTCCAAAACATAAATGCAATCTTGTTCATTAACTTCTCCGCTAATAAATTCTATCCATCTACTCATACTCATTCTCATGACAACAATAACAACAGCAGCAAACGCAAGTCTAAACATCAACTATATGCTGCTAATCAACGTAACAAACATTCTCAACAAAATATTAACGTCTCAAACAAGAAACTTTGCGTCAAAATTCACTCGTTATGCTTCGCCTACAACTATCACTATTCAACCAAATCCTCATATCGTTTGTACCCAATAATCGTTCGATCATCCTGTTAATACTTGCCACATACCACAAGACATTCCAAAACGATCTATGTAGTCTATTTCTAAAACCCATGCTATGTCGTTTGCTCAACCCTACACATCTACTACTCGTACTTGCTACAACGATGAAGACCATAATCATCTATGTCATGTGTGTTCTCGATTCAATCATGTTCATAAAACTCAAAAACTTCCAACCCTATTCTATTAAACCCTATTTTGCAACTTAATAAAATATTTCAATTCAATCAACTTCAATTATTAAAATTTTTATAGACCTAATTAAGTTATTTTAAATCACATAAATCAATCAATCATAACTAAGTTTATCAAAGAAAATGTTTTTGTTATTTTTATCTAAACATGTCTTATCTTTTTCAATAATGCATTATAACAAATCTTTATTCGATTTTTGGATTTAAACAATTTAAATTCTAATAATTTATTAATTTTAAGTGCTTATGCTCTTACAATAAAATTATATTTTTAAAGACAACTGTTTGCAATACTGTACTTTCAAAAGATATTTTGGAGATTTTAATATTTTAATAAAACAACTCAAAAAAAGTGTCTTTCAAATGTTTTGTAACCCACACGATAGGACGAGTTATGTGCACCATCCGACGATCTAAGTAATTATGGAGGCCTACATAATTACTAAAAGTCCACGCATGGAAATCATAATGCGTGAAATTATGAGTCATAATATAGAATCGAAAGTAGTTGGGATAACAATACAAATATAGAGATGATAAGGACATGGTGGATACACCGCCGGTACATCATATATATAAGTGTCCTTACATGATTTTCATTTGAAGCGTTATTTTGACTATTCAAAATTCGGTGTTACGATAAATTTTAAAGGTTATATTTGAAATTCTTCTTTCCTCAAAATTTAATGGTGTTGTTATAATATTCTTTAATTTCGGGATGAAATTCCCTAAAGTAGGGGAGACTGTAACAACTCAGTTTTTCCGTATATTATACCTGACCCGCTTTCATGTTCGGGTTATTTTTATCAAATAAATTGTCGCGTTTATCGAGTTAACTAATTATTATAATATTATTTTCTTTATTATTATTTATTTAAAACATATTTAAAACTTTCACTTTAAGGCAACTTTAACCCAAACTACAAGTATTACCACTTTATGTGTCCACCCTTAAACTATAGGGACTAAAAGGCAAAATATACTTCAACAACCCATCTGCCAAGATCTATACCCATATCCGTATCCCTTTCACTAACCTGAGACCCGTTTGTCTTTCTTGGACCGCAATTCACGTTGTAAATTTGGAAATCAAATCAAGGGTTGTTAATCTTGCCTTTTGCGGCCTAACCGGCCCTCTTAATTTAGTTATGTCGATTAATGATATACGTATTAACATATTATGTTCACCGTCATCGTGATATCGTCAAAATACTATTTACAGATTGATAGATCTCAATTAAACTGGCATGAACTATCATACCATCATCGTCGACAAGAACCCCATCATTATATTGATTTTCTTTGTCTGCAATTGTCCGTTCTTGGTTCAGCAATGGCCGCGGCTGTACCAGTATCATTCACCGTTGATTCGTGGTATAATAAGGAATCCTTGACGGTAGATCCCGAAGGGGTTCATCTTTCTCACATCATCATCACTTATATTTCATTCATCCGATCAAGTGACTACCACATTCCCCTCTTTTTACTCGTTTTCTCATGTTTTGGGGGCATATGCGTAAATTATATTTCTTATATATACTTATACTCAAAACTGCAACTATTGTCTTATGTATTAACAACTTATACCTTGCTTGTTTATGTGGTTATTTGCTTTATATGCTTCTGCATTCTGAGAGGTCCAACGTGATCTCAGTCTAGTGTGATCATACGTCAGTCGTTATAGCCTTTGTGCTTCTCGACATCTCAGTTATACTTGCTCATTTGGTTAATTTGTTATTCTCATATGACTTGTTGCAATTACTTATCTTTATATATACTATATGTAAATTTAAACTGGTGTGTTGCTCACTCAACCTTGTGTTGACAAAACTATTTTATTTTCAACGCATATGCAGGTCATCGTATGATTGAAGTTTGAAGATCACTTAGGGATTTATGCTAGAAGAAATTTAAATGAGACAATATTATTTAAAATTATATCTTTGTTTGAAGCTTTATTTGTTTTGAGATATTGTAATTGTTTTCATGGAAATTATTAAATAGATATTGAAAGTTATAATGTTGCATGATAATAACCTTGAGAGCTGTGACAATCAGTTCACGCCCCGACATTTCCTCCGTAGGTTAGGGTGTGACAATAATAATAATAATAATAATAATAATAATAATAATAATAATAATAATAATAATAATAATAATAGTCTCACACCCCCTACTTTGTCTCCATTGTCTCCCTCACCCCAACCACCACCCTTAAAACACACCGCCACCCCTATCACATCGGCATGCTACCCGCACAGACCACCACCACCACCCAAGGACACTATCGTACAACTCCACATAAACTACGTGAGTTACCATCGGTAAATGTTCAACAAATTCCTTTAACTCGTCTATCCTCATTGATACATCGCTCTCGTCCATTTCTTGTCAACGATGTTGTAGGCGCACTTCAAAGACTCATCGAAGCCTAATATTGTTCAATCGGTGCTTAATCAATGCTAAAGAAGACACGATTTGAATTTTGATGGCTGATTATGAGTCTTCAATGCCAATCGGACTTTAAGTTCAGAACGAAGACTAATACTTTTTAATCAGTGCTTCCTCATTTTTCGGTTCCAGAAAATTGGCTCGTTCAAACCTTATCCCTATCATCTCTAGCAAAAACCGCCCAGCCACCAGTCTACCACCGTCCTAACACCCTCTCCATATGTTGTCACCAAAAGGTATGCACATCTCCATCTCCATCTCCATCTCTCAACACCGCACCTTTGATCATATCTAAGTCCTATATCTAGACACCCAACATATCTGAATGAAGATCTAGTCCAGGGTTTCTCATCTAAAATAGACACAAATCGGAGATGAAGATGATTATGCGACATTATTTGTTGAATTGCGATGGTATATAGCCGATGTTAGTTCGTGGCCGGTGGTACATCATGGTTGGAACAACATGCTGGGTGGTGGTGGTTTTCTTTGTTTGAAGCAAGATGGTTGGACAATGGATTGGTTCTAGATTCATCAATTACTTTTATGTTTTATATGAAGACTATTTTTGTCTTACATGCTATCATGTAAGACTATGTGTTGTGGTTTAAACCCCTAGAATTCATCTTCTGATACAATTAGGGTATTAAATATACTAAAGATATGGGTTCGAGTCGGAATGGACGGTGGGCCTTGGCCCACCCAAGCAATAGGTTAAATCTGCCCCTGTGTATGCATGTGTGTGGGTAGTGTTGAACACTCACATACATGCATATACTCATGATAAGGACCCCTCTTGATTGCTAAAGATGATTGGAGATTTGCAATTGTTGCTAATTGTGTATAATTTGATGACTTAGGAAGAACATGGATTATTGTGATAAGTGGGTTTTTGATGTTAAAATGGATTTTTTTATTAAACTAATGATCAAATAGTTACTTGATGTAGTTATAACATATTGATAATAATTGATCTCTTAGAATTAAAATGGAATTAGATAAAGATTGATAAATGATTTTTCATAGATTGAAATTGCAAATTGGGGATTTATTTGAATACTTGGATAAACTGATAATTGTAAATTGGTTAATGAAACTTGAAATTAATATTGATGATAGGTTACATGATAAAAATTTCATAACTTCCTAATTCTAAGACAATATTCAAAGTTAGAATGTTGTGAATTGTTGGTTACTAATAAATGAAACTTTTTGTTAAATGCATAGTTAAATTTGTTCTTAAAATGGATGCTAAACATATATGAACTTGATAGATTTTTAAATATTGATTTGGAATATGATAGAAGACACATGCTAGTAATTATTGAATTTTTGTAGAATTATATGATGACTACTTACTATAGATAGAAACTTTATCGTTAAACACTTAGAAAATTTCTAGTTGATTGAATAATGATGTGATACTTGAACATGCATATACTTGAAATGAAATACTTGATGAATTGTTTGATAAATTACATGCTAATTGGACATACAAGAACCATCACATATGATTAGGTATTTATGCTAGAATCTTTTAAGTGAATATATGACATCTTTGAAAAGGCCAAGTTTGGCATGTTGTGATGATAGTGAATACAATAATAATCTGAATTTTTTTTAAGTGGTATGATTATGTTTTGTTTAAGTTAAATCACTAAGGTTTGTATTGCTATGATTAGTGAATTAAGATATGAGCTTGATGATTTAAATTGATTGAAAATTGGTAATTTGGTATTTAGTATTAATATATGAAAATAATGATAAATTATAAGTCATAATATACATATTTGGTTCATAAAAGTTTTGGTGTGGATTCATTTGGCTTAGTTTGCTTGTCGGTAATTTTAACGGTCTAAAAATCGACTTTTAACGCGAACCAACACGACATTTAGGGACTGTTTTAGAACAGCCCCTAAAGTTATAAAATACTTATAAATAACATAATTTAATGTATAAAAGGTGGACAAGGTAGTAACACTTGATCCTAGACGGTTCGTGTTGTGAAAACCGACACGAAAACATTAAAAGTGGCTATTTTAAGAAAATAATAACTAAAATGAAAAATAAAGTATTTTATAAAAGAACTCCTAAAACTTAACTAATTTTTATATAACAAGTGCTTTCAAAGATTTAAAAATAAACTTTTGTACCAAAAGTTGACCGGTTCGCTTTTTAAACGCAAAACCGACAAAAACGACTAAGGAAAATTATAAATTTCTAATTATATTTTCTTAAAAACTTTCAAGCAACTGAAACTTTATATATATATATATATATATATATATATATATATATATATATATATATGGGATGGTTCAAGAGAGAAATAATATTATTGCAAGAAATGTAAAAATGAATATGGACCACTAGTTTTGTTTTAAGTTTTAAATGCTTAAAACTAAATAAAGAAAATATTAATTATTCTCTTTCTTCAATTAATATAACTAATAAACTATAATACTTATCTATTTAATTAATATAACTAATAAATTATTATAATTAGAAAATATTAAGAACTCATTTATTTTTATAACTTACTTTTTGTTTCTTGAATTTTTATCCTATACAAGTATAATTTATTCATACATTAAAATTTCTTTCTATCCAAAACTAATTTCTTCCAACTCAATATATTAATATCCATCAACGCATGCTTACATTATGATGAATAATACCAAAAAACTATTTACATGTGTTTGCATTAGATATCAACAAAAAACATACAACCTACACAAAAACGTATAATCTATATTTGTTATAAGAATAAGACAACGTATAACCTACACACGAAAAACATTTAACCTACACACAAAATTCATCATCAATAAAATACACACGCACACAAAAACATTTAACCTACACACAAAAAACATATAACCTACACACGAAAACTTTATGTTACACAAATAAAATTTATTCCAACATTAATTTTCTTTTCAAAACAATTTCTTCATACTCAACATATCAATATCCATCAGCACGTAGTTACATTGTGCTAAATAATACAAAAACTATCTTACACATGTTTGCATTAAATGTCAATAAAAAATATACAACCTACACAAAAACATATAACCTACACTTGTTCTAAGAATAAGAAAACATATAGCTTACATACGAAAAACATATGACATACGCATGTGTAGGGTACGTGTATCTTTGTGTAATTTATATAATTGTTGATGTCAAATTACATATGTAAGCTATATGTTTTTTGTAAGTTGTACGTTTTTATTACTCAAAACAAGTGTAGGTTATATAAATTTGTGTAGGTTGTATATTAATTGTTTACATTTAATGGACACATTTGTATGATATTTTTTTATTATTATTTATGACAATAATTTTTATAGGCATACCAATTGAAAAAAAATATATATATTATGTTTTGATATTTAATGTTAAAAAATACGTTGATATATGCTAATATATTGTGTGGAAATTATTTTTTTAATATAAAGAAATAATATTATAAGAATAAATTGTATTTATGTTGAATAAAATGAAGAATGTGTAAATAAAAAATAAAACTAAAGTGTTTTTATCTTTTTAATTATTATAGTTAAATTAGTTAGATATATTAATTGGAGAGAGATTTTTTATGGTTATATTAGTTGTATTAATTGAAGAGAGAGAGAGAGTGCAGTTATATATTGTATTTACATATGTTTTATTTATTTTTAAGCATTCAAAACTTAAAAAAAAAAACTAGTGGTCCATATTCATTTCTCGCATTTCTTGCAATAATATCATTTCTCTCTTGAACTTAAACATATATATATATATATATATATATAAAAGAGGATATTTTATAAAATAAGAGAACTCATCAACATTCGTGTTGATAAATTAACGTTTTTAATATATGTTTTCCAAGTAAATAAATAAAGGCTTCGTGACATATGAGAAAGGAGATGACGTGGTGTTTGAATGTATAAAAATATGGGCATGTAATAAAACCGTGTCTATGACACGTATAACTCTGATATGAATAACATACAACTTTTTAAATAAAAGTCAAACTACTGTTATTTATGATTGGCTAACGGCGTCTATCACAACCCAAACAATTTAATCAATATCTTTCGCTGTTTAAATTATGATTTTCAGGGTGTGACAATCACCCTCATAACTAATTTGTGGCAATGCTGTGTGTTGGTACATGATGTTAGTAGTTCAGTATCTAGTGTTTTGTTTGTGTCTGTAATCGTGTTAGTTTGTTTTGTTTTGGTTTTAGATAAGTTGTCTCACAAGTTCGCCTGATGTAAGCGAACTTGTGGACAAGCGAAGTTAAAGACAACTTCGCCTAGTCTGTTAGGCGAAGTTGTCGAGGACTATATATACATAGGTTACGGGTTGTTTTAGGTGGGGATTCCAGAACGTGTTTTAGTGATTGAACATCACGTGTTGAAGAGTTGCAATACAACGTGTCTTATTGTATTGTAACGTGTGTTTGTATTTGGTTTTAACGTATTATACATCTTACGCTCGTATCGTGTTACGTAGGGATTCCGCACCTACGTATTACGAGATATTCCTGTGTAGATCCGGCTGGGAACCTACAATTGGTATCAGAGCATTTGCTCGTGATTGTGTGGTTCGGGATTATCACACGAGTGTTAATATCGTTCCGTTCGACTATTCGCGGAACGAGTTTACGTTGAAATACATAGTTTTTGTGTGCTACCCATCTCCCACCATCAAATATAACCCATTACACCTTCGCATACCTCGTAATACGTCAAATTAAAACCTGCAAAAACCTTTTGTTCATCAGGCGAAGTTGCCGTCACTGTTCGTAGGGTTTAAGCGAAGTTATAAGGTTAAGCGAAGTTATCAATCAAGCGAAGTTATCAATCAAGCGAAGTTATCAATTAAGCGAAGTTGTTTGTTAAGAGAAGTTGTTTGTTAAGCGAAGTTGAAGTTAAGTGAAGTTATAGATTTAAGCGAAGTTGAGGAAACAAGCGAAGTTAAGCTTAAGCGAAGTTAAGCATAACTTCGCCATCTGATCACTGTTCAGAATAAAAAAAATTAATACTTTCGTTGTGTTTTCGAGTCGTGTTTCTTTCAACGATGACTTCAATAAACATTACGGAACTGGTGAAAATGGAGGTTGAAGCCGGTTCAGCAACTAAGGCTCCAAAAATGCTTAAGGGTACCGATTTCATTGCTTGGAAAGATCGGTTTGAACAGTATGTGAAATACCAAGATGCTAAGATGTGGGTGTACATACAGGATGGATACATTCCACCAACGGCCTTGTTTGAGGGTCGTGAACAGATTAAGAAGTACAATAAGATGGAAGAGGAGGAAAAGAAGATGTATGAAGCAGAAAGTAAAGCTCATGCTGCAATAACGATGGCTCTTCCACAAGAGATTCTTCATACATTCAAGAAGTACAAAACTGCTAGAGAGCTATGGGAAGCACTTGAAAATCGATATGAAGGTAATGTGGGGATACGTACTTCCAAAACAAAGCTACTAAAAACCCAATTCTCTGTATTCAAGTATCTGAAAAATGAATCCCTTGACGATATCATCACCAGATATTACCACTTGATGACCGAGCTCAGCAATTACTCCATTGTATACAAAGAAGATGAGATAGTAGAGAAACTTCTTGATGCTCTTCCACCAAAATGGGAAATATATACGGTTTTAATGAGAGAGGATAAAGAATTTGTCAATATTGATCTTGAAACAGCAGTCAATAAGTTACGAAATTTTGTGCTCAACATGGTTCGAAAGGAGACACCAACTGATCAGGTTCAGGTTCCGGGAATGTATGGTGCGAAAGTCTCTCCAAGTTCAAGTTCAAAATCAGAATCGTCTGCCTACTACTCAAAGGGAGAATCAAACTCCAACTCAACTCGAGATGGTCATGTAATTCTCAATATGGACGGCGACGTATGTTTCGTAGCTGGAGGTAGTAGTTCTTCAAAACCTCAAGCAACAACTGGTAATGTATCCTCAAACGTTCCGAGCTACAATTACTCACAGATGCCCATGAGTGTTAAATCAGTTGAACAGCAGTTTGCTCTCTATGCATCCTTCATTGCATCGTATGAAAACTACATCAAAGGTAAAATAGTCGACCCTGCAACTTTGGATGAAGACTATGATCAGATCGATGCTGATGATTTAGAAGAGATGGATCTGCAGTGGCAGATGGCTATGATTGTAAGAAGGGTTAAAAGATTCATGAAGAAAACAGGTAGAAAGTTTGTTGGAGAAAGACCAGGGTTTGACAAATCAAAAGTTAGATGTTACAACTGTCAACAAAATGGTCACTTTGCCAAGGAATGTACAAATGAGAGAGTCGAACGTAGTCAGAACAGACATGCACAACAGAATGGGGGAGGTAGTGAGAACAGGGCTATGGTATCTAGACAGAATGGTGGATACAACTGGAACCTGCAAGTTGAGGAAGTGTTCGAACAGGCCAATTTGGTAAACATAGAGACGGAAGGAGGTGAGAGGGAGACGGGAGAAAATCAAGCCTATATGGCAGAAGTCAACGATCAGCTCTCTGAGGTAAGTTCTGAACTTCATTGCATGCAATGTGAAAATCTGTCTAAACAATTGAAAACAATAACTGATCAGTTTGTTAGTTTGGACGCACAATTCAAAACGTTAAAAGAAGATCATCACTATACTAAAACTAGAGAAAACAGTTACTCGGTAAAAATAAAAGCTAGTGAAAAGGATATCAGAAGTCTTAAAGCCAGTCTAGCTGATAAAATACAAGTAATTGATCTTAGTTATGAAGTGTTAGAAGAGAAAACCAAACTAATTGCTGAAAGAGATAAACAGATTGTTGATTACCAGGTAAAAGTGGTGGAACTAAACAGAAAAATTGAACAATTTAGAAATTCCTCAGCAATGCTTGATCACATTGTAAGTGTTCAATGTTCCCCAGTTAACAAAGGGGGAATTGGATTTTCTGAAGTTCCACCACTGTATAACCATAACTATATTTATAATCCTAGTAATCAGAAATCTGCTGATGTTGAGATTAATCAGACAGTTCCAGTCAAAATTTCGACTAAAGAACCTGAAGTTAGTAAAAGCGAAATGAGTAAGCCAATTCCAAATGTTAAGATTTCTGTTCCTAGTTCTGTCACATCAAATTCGGACAAGTCATCCGAATCGGGTGAGATAAAGGAAGAGGTAACATTACTAAAACGGGGGGAGGAATATAAGCCTGATGAAAAGAGTTCTTCCCTAAACCCGTTCGTCCCACCGTATGTGAGACAAACGGGTAGTAATGTAACCTCAACATCCGAAACAACTGTTGAGACGAAAGTTGAACACAGGAGTTGTTTTAGATGCAATCAAGTAGAACACCTTATTGTTGATTGCCCTCTAAACCAGAGAAAATTTAGAGGAATGAGGTCTCCGAAAACTGAGTATAAAAAGTATGGTAATTATTATACTGGTAAGAATGCGAACCCACCAAACTTCAGACATTGGACAAATCCAAGATTTCAAAGAAATCGATCTCAGTTTTTCCCAGTTAACAACCAAACTTACAATTATAATTCAGTTAATTCACTAAGGTTTGGATAGCCTCATAGTCAATCCTCAAGAAGGTTTCCTTTCAGAACTCACAGAAATCATCCTCAAACTGACTTTGGGCAACCAAAGTACGGGATGCTGTTTAACAGATTTAATCGACCCAAGACCAGTAGGTCTTGGGTCCCCAGATTTTAATCTTTTACTTTAATTGTGCAGGAACAGTTGAACAGGACTGTAAACAATCTGTGGGTTGTGGACAGTGGCTGTTCCCGGCACATGACTGGTAACAAGAATTTGTTACATGAATGGAAACCTGTTCGAGGAGGAAGAGTTAGTTTCGCTGGAGAGAGTGGAGGTAGAATCACTGGTATTGGAACTGTGACAAATGGAAAAATGAAGTTAGAGAAGGTGAATTTTGTTGAAGAGCTGAAGCATAATTTGTTGAGTGTGTCTCAGATTTGTGACAAAGAGTACACAGTGCACTTTACTAAAAATGAAGCAATCGTTCTTTATCCGGGTTTCAAGATTCCAGAGGAATGGGTGGTGATGAAAGCTCCAAAAGAAAAGGACACGTATGTAATGGATATGAGGTCAACTGAAATGACAACAGAAGAGTCATGTCTTCTGTCGAAGGCGACTGAGTCCGAGTCCGAGTTATGGCATCGAAAAATGGGACATATACATCTTCGCAAAATGAATTACATTTTCAAGAATGGGCTAGTGCTTGGAGTTCCCTTGAAGAATTTTAACTTTGAAGATCTATGCTTGTCGTGCAAGAAGGGAAAGCAACACAAGAAACCTCATCACTCCAAGAAGGTTAACTCGATTGTCAGTACCCTAGACCTAATTCACATGGATCTCTTCGGTCCCGTGAATGTAAAGAGTCTAGGTGGAACGTCATACTGCTTGGTAGTAACCGATGATTACTCTCGATACTCTTGGGTATACTTTCTGAAGGCAAAAGATGAGACGGTTCAGTTGGTGATTAACTTGATTACCAAGGTTGAAAACATTGTTGGGAGAAAGGTTAAGTACATCAGGAGTGATAATGGGACAGAGTTCAAGAACTACCAGATGGAGATGTTCTGCTTACAAAAAGGGATAGACCATCAGTACAGCGCCCCGTACACTCCGCAACAAAATGGGGTGGCTGAGAGGAAGAATAAAACGCTAATTGAAGGAGCCAGAACCATGCTGGCTGATGCTAAACTTCCCGTGGTGTTCTGGGCTGAAGCTGTTGCCACAGCCTGTTATATCCTTAATCGTGTTTTAACTGTTAAAAGATTGAATAAAACTTGTTATGAACTTATGCATGGTAGAAAGCCAAACTTGAATGGTCTCGAACCTTTCGGGTCCCCATGTACGATATTAAAGACAAACTCAAAATTTGGTGAGAAAGCCGACGAAGGTATTTTAGTCGGATATGTTGTTGGTACACCCAACAGAAGAGTCTTTAATTTATCGAACAGCAAGGTTGAGGTGGTATGTAACACGGACATTACAAGTTACAAATCACCAAAGCCTAGCGCGGGACCCGCTGAAGCTTTCGACTATGATAAACTTTTCAAATCGTTTAATTTGCCTTACTTGGATTTTGCAGAAGTTGATGAGAAAATTGCTTCACAGATTCTGTATGATGAGGAGGAAAATTTTGTGCAACGTCCGCGATACGATGAGAGTCAACCTTCCTCGTCAAGTGCTGCTGATATTCCTGCTGCCTCTATTGAGGAAGAATTCTACAATCCTTTTCACTCTCAACATCAATCACCCATAGATGAACTCTCTTCGAACTTAAAAAACAATCTGGAAGTAGGTCCGGTTCCGACTACTGGAATTCACAAAAATCACCCTTTGGAGAACGTGATAGGTGATCTGTCTGACGGTGTTCAAACAAGAAGAAGTCTGAATGAGCACACTTGTGTTTACGCAAGCATTAAAGAAACGGGTATCTTAAATGAATGTTTATACACCTGCTTCATCAGCCAGATTGAACCAAAGAATTATCAAATGGCTCTAAAGGATAGTTCGTGGGTCGAAGCCATGCAAGAAGAGTTAGCACAGTTCGAGAAGATGGAAGTATGGAAATTAGTTACAAAACCAAAAGATTTACATGCTATTGGAACAAAGTGGGTTTTTAAATGTAAGAGAGATGAGAAAGGAATAATCATAAGGAACAAGGCGAGGCTGGTAGTAAAAGGGTTTAATCAGCAAGAAGGAATCGACTACAATGAAGTGTTTGCTCCTGTAGCAAGATTGGAGGCAATTCGACTATTTTTGGCATTTGCTGCACACAATGAGATGAAGGTGTTCCAGTTAGATGTGAAAAGTGCCTTTCTTAATGGTAAAGTCGATGAGGTGGTGTACGTTGAACAACCTCCAGGTTTCCCTGACCCTGATTTTCTTGATCATGTATACAAACTGAGCAAAGCGTTAAATGGGCTACATCAGGCCCCTCGTGCCTGGTACTCAACCTTGTCTGATTATTTGCTTGAGAATAGGTTCGAAAGAGGAAAGATCGATAGCACGTTGTTCATCAAGAGAAAAGCAGGAGATTTTCTACTAGTGCAAGTCTATGTGGATGACATCATTTTTGCTGCATCCAAAGTCGCCAGGTGTCAGGATTTTGAAGTAGTCATGAAAAAGAGGTTTGAAATGAGCGCCATGGGCGAATTAACTTTCTTTTTGGGATTGCAGGTTGACCAGAAGAAAGATGGTATGTTTATTCATCAAACAAAATATGTCCATGATGTGCTCAAACGCTTCAAGATGGAAGATAGCACCCCATTTGATACTCCAGTTTGCGTCAACCACAAACTGGGTGCTGAGTCAGACAGTGATGAAGACGTGGACCCCACCCAATATCGAGCAATCATAGGTTCTTTAATGTATTTAACTGCATCTAGACCTGATATTATGTTTGCAGTTTGTCTTTGTGCCTGTTTTCAGGCAAACCCAAAGGAATCTCACATGAAGGGAGTAAAGAGAATACTGAGGTATCTCAAAGGCAAGCCTAAGTTGGGGTTGTGGTACACGAAAGGGGGAGAACTGGATTTGGTAGCCTACACGGATTCTGACTATGGAGGTTGCAATCAGAACAGGAAGTTGACAACCGGTGGATGTCAGTTTCTGGGAGGAAGATTGGTGTCATGGCAGTGCAAGAAGCAGACCTCTGTAGCCATTTCCACCTGTGAAGCAGAGTACATGGCAGCATCAAACTGCTGCTCCCAGGTTCTTTGGATACAACAGCAATTGCGAGATTACGGTCTGAATTTCACTCAAACTTCTATTTGCATAGATAACACTGCTGCAATCTCAGTAACTAACAATCCCGTCAAACACAGCAAAACTAAACACATTGACATTCGTCATCATTTTATACGGGATTGTGCTGAGAAAAAAATAATAGTGCTAGAAAAGGTTGTTTCGTTGGATAATTTCGCCGATCTTTTTACAAAAGCGTTTGACCGAACTCGTTTTCAAAATCTTGTTGAACTTAATGGGATGATCAATCCCGAGTAACCGTGTTTTTCGTCTTTATTAAAAAAATCATTATCGCTTAAAATTATGTCGGTTGCTTCAGTTTGAAGGAAACATCTTCGGATGTGTTTGGTCCTTACTTCTACTAGTAGATTATGAGGATAACCATTAACCAGATGACTGAAAGTGACCGGGGCGGTTTATGATGGGTTTTTATTCTTTCGCTGAAAAATAGTCGTTCATACTTAGTTAGAATGACACATACTCGTTTGTGGTCGGTCCAGCTGATCCATTGGATCTTCAGGATAGCCGTTTACCTGAAGACTTTGACTTGATCGGGGCGATAGAATTTAAAATTTTTTTTTAAGGGAGATGATATAATTTTTCAAGTCTATAACTTCATAGGAAGTTTCAAAACAATGTTTAAAAGAAAATTGATCCAACCTTGGAAAGTGATAGAAATACTATTTCTGTGTGCCTATCTGGTGAAGTTATTAAGCCCAAAAGACTCTAGAACAACCATTGTATGTTATGATAGCTTTGTATGGTGCGTAAAAGTAAAAGTGATACTAACTAAATCTTCTCGATTTAAAGTGGAGAATCATTTAGAAGTTGTGCATGTCTTCATATACATCTTTCAGAATGATAGGCAGAAAAGTCATTACCCAGTCATACACGAGCCCGTAAGTGTTCTGATTCCCGAGAAGATAATGTGTCAAGCACCTGCAGTGATCCAGATTCGGGACTTGCAGTCGTCTACTGTTTGAAGCTGTGTTAATCTTATTAAAAAAAATTGTGTGTGTTGTTAAGCCTTCTGAAGCTTATGATGTTACACTTATCAATCAAGAGGCAAGAAAGAGAACGAGATGAAGACTCTAATGATCGATATGTACCTTCTGTTTAATCAGACACTACGGGTCGAGGTCATGTCAGGTCCCAAAATATGATGGTCGTTTCGAATCGGATCTTAATCAATCATGTCATAACTCACACAAAATTAATCGTGTTGACAAGAGAGTTAATGACGGGTTACTATATTTAGAAAGATGATCGTTTGTTAAAGGCGGAATCAATAACAAACATATGGTTGCAATGAATATTCAATATACGAAGACACACGAAGGATTCACTCAAAATATTTCCATTTATATAACGTTAATCATATAAAAGGATAATCGATTAGGGTTTAGGAGGAATCCTAGGACAGCCGTCACACACAAAATATTTTCTTAATTAATGTGTCGGTCTTATCCACTCTGTCTCTCGTATATTCTCCTCTCTTCCGTGTGTCCTTGGCGGCGTGCCCTAATTATTCTATTTATAGGCCTGCCAACCTAAGACAGGCTGTCATTCCTTCTAGAAACCCTATCCGATAGTACATACTCAATTTACATATTCAAAAATATACTAAGTGTAAAACAAGTCTTCCGGGTAAGCTTTTCATTAAACTTCAGTCTCCGAGTACGCAGTGTACTCGGCCTTCCTTCAGACTTGGTAAACATAGAAGTGTACTCGGAATCAGTTTCCGGGTAGACTTTACTTAGAGAATATTTTACCAAGTAAAATATTCACCGAGTAGACTTCAATCTTCTTGGACTTATCAAACTTTGCTCGATAAATCCTCACGAGCAACCTTGTTCTTCTATGATCCTATTCAGCTCTTTGTTAGTTGAATAACTTATTGATAAGGCGTACTCGGGAGTACATACCTTACTCGAGCAGAACCTTACTCGATATAACTTAGAGATATTCCATCAACTCATCAAGTATACTCGGACCATAATTATTAAATAATACCTTGCCCGGTCTTCCAATTACTGGCTTCTTGGACTTGGTTGACCATACCTTACTCGGAAGAGTAAAATACTTGGTCTTGAAGAACAACCATGCTTGACAAAGTGAACCTTACTCGGATATGCCAAATAGATGAACCTTACTCGGAATTCACCAAAAAGTATACCTTGCTCGGATATCCACTTAAGAAGATTATTTGAAGTAAATCGTGCCCGGAAGGCAAAATCTCGTACTCAGCTAAGTAAAAGCTTACTCAAAGGTCCAAGGTGTACCCGGGTTCAATACTTAGCAGTTTCTGAGGAGGTTGAGAAGATTCCAATCTTCAATATTCTTCAATTAGGTCAAATCTCCTCATTTGGGTCAAACTCTTGACCCAACAATCTCCCCCTAGATTGGAACACCTCAGCTGACCCAAAACATTCTATGGTTACTTACACTTAGCAAAATACACATCAAATTTCATAATTGAATTACATAAGTAAAAATTACATAATCAAAGATTTGTCCGAAAACATTACAAAGCAAAGCGTATTCTATCTCATTTGTCTTTTCCTCTCATTGTAGGCTGCTTGTCTTCTCAGCTGGATCACAGATGTTGCCCTTTCTCTGAATATATTGAGCACTTGGTAGTGAATGTGTCCTTCTTGTATCACCAAGTCTCTTATATCAGCAAGATCATCATTATGTAGGCATGTCAGATCTGCATCCTTCTTGATTGTTGCCAAGGCCTTCCCATCTGAATTCCTCAGCACATAGTGGCCAGTGTCTTCTCTGTATTCAACTTCCGTAATGACACCATTTTTCTGCACTGTGTAATTCGGCCTTCTCATCCTTCTTCCCAAGCTTATACAAGTCTCCATGTTGGACAGAGGATTTTGATCTCGGACTCTCATCTGGAAGTTCAGCTCAGCCCTGTCCATTTTCTTCAGTTTTTCTGACCTCCTTGACATGTGAAGTTGGATCAGTCTCCAACTTCTCTTTTCTTTTAAAAATTTGAAGCCATCAGCCGCCTGTTCTTGCAGATACTTAGATAAATCATTCATTTGTCTTCTTGCTGATCTGTCTCTGTCCCTGAAATCATATAAGTGAAGTGACTCCATTCTTCTTAGTTGTTCTTCTTTGTATTCTCTGAAATCACTTCTTACAACAATCTCCCGTAACTGCCTACTTTCCATTATGACTTTCAAAGAATCAGTAACTGAATCATAGTAAAGCTCTCTTGGTAGATCCACACCAGACTGTGGTCTTGTTCTTTGTTGCACTGAGCTACTTGATTCCCCTCTTCCTGCTTGTCCTCTTCCTCTTTGCATTCTTTGATGGATTGGTGGTCTGAATGGAATTGATTTCTTGGGCTTTTGAGGTCCCAAGTTGAATGTCTTCACATATATTGCTTCCACCATCTCAGTAGGAAGGTTTGCAATCTCTACAATGTCATGTCCTGCTGACTCCAGTTCTTTTAACATTTTAATCATTCCCGGAGTTCTAGCCAGTCCAGCAGGCACAAATCTGCCATCAGAGTAATATCTGGGATTTTCTCCCTCCCTTAAGGCTTTTTCCCACTCATTCTTCTGCAGATAGAAAAGAGTCTTCAGATCCTCTTTCTCCAAAGCATTAAAATCTGCCTCAGTCATCCCTCTTTTGTTTATCATTATGTTTCTTAGGATGCTGATCATTTCCTCATTCTCCCAAGGCATAAATGGTTCAGTTTCTTGTTCAGGCTTTACATCATCTTGAGGGATATGAGTTTCAACAGGTTTGACTTGCTCCTTTTCCATTTCTCTTAATGTATGAATTCTTCTTTTCTTCTTTTGAGGCTCATCAGGTAGTTCAGTTTGAATTGTGCTCTCAGTATAGACCCTTTTCATCTATTTCTGTTTCATCTTGGAATACTGGTCAAATAATGCCTCTTTACTCAAATTTCTCACAACCTCAGGCTTTATCCCTTTCTCAATCAGATAACCACACATTCCATCATACTTTTTCTTTAATTCTTCCAATTCAATCTTATCATCTTGTTTCACAAATTTTTCTATAGCTATCCCTTTTTCACTGTTATAAAGATCATGAATTTGTTCAGCAGTGTATCTTTCTAAAGCAGCTTCAGGATACCCTCTAACCTTCAAAAAGGTTTTATAGTGCTCAGTGTTTTTCTTTCTTTTCTCAACCTTCTTTAGGACTTCCTCTGCATTTATTTCAATTATGCCCCTTTGAATATAAGTCATTTCAGCTTGAGGGGTCTCAGCATTAGAGCTTGTGTCAATTTTCTCACCTCCTTGATCAGGGTGATCATCACCCTTTCCATCAGACTCCTCAGAGTCATCCTCCCCATCATCTGATAGATCATTCATGGCATCTATCTTTGGTTCATCAGAGGCAGGATGCTCTGGTTCAGCAATATCAATATCATGAACCTCAACCTCAGGGACATCAACATCAGGAACCCCTGGTAATTTTTCTCCTGGTTTCAGTGTTTTCAAGAGGATTGCTCTGATTGGTTCATCATCAGTCTGTTCAGCAGATTTCTTTCTTCTTTGATAGGTCTTTTCATATCTTCTTTCTCCCCATTTACTAGCAGGGTTCTTTTTCATGTCTTCTTTTACTTGATCAACCCATTTCTTCTCAAGCTCCTACCTCAGGGTTTGAATCATCAGTTCAGCTTCAGCTAACCTTATTAACAACATTTCATTTTCATTTGTTAGCTCTTCATTCTTTCTACTCAACTCAGCATTTTCATCCCTAACCTCCTCAACTCTCATCTTCAACTCATCATTCTCCAACATTAGTTCAATATTTCTTTGAAGTGTGTTTTCTTGTTGGCTTGAGGGTGGGGTTGTAGGTAATGGTTCATAAGTGGGTAGTTCAGTGATGGATGGGGATTGTGTGTGTTGTGTGGAGGTTTCTGGTTGTTCTAAGTTGAAAGATTGAGGTGGTGTTTGATGTGGTGAAGTATGTGGTGGTGATTGTGGTATTGTAGGGATAGGTTGTTCAAGTTCTTCATGTTGCTCCCCCTGTACTTGTGCCATAATCTCCATATCCAGACCATCTCCCCCATCATTTCCATCTACATCATCATCAGAGTCTCCTCCAGCACTCTCATCATCACTCCCTTCTTCCTCCTCTGATCTCAGCTCAGGTACAGGCATAACAGCCAAATCATGGTTTAATAACCATGGCAGAATTTCCAGTGGAACACTTGCATCAAAATTGTTTGAAACACCAGGATTCTTTATTCTCTTGTATGCATCGGGATCTTGCAGTTTGTGGGTGGTTCCAATTGTTGGTAAATCATGCAGTGTGCTATTAAATATGATCTGCAGGAATCTCGGGTACTGTAAAAATCTTTTGCTTTCTGGTTTCTTCAGATTCCCCACTAGCCCATCAAAAATCATCTTGGAAAAATTAAATGGCAGATCAAAAATTGTACCAACGGTGGCATTTGCTAGATCAAGGCTCATCAGAGTCCATGATCCCTTCTTAGAGCAAATCCATGAATAATGTGGTGAATCAGAAATCTGTACAGCATCGGAAATAAACCCTTCTGAAACTGTCCCTCATGGACATTTCCTTGATACCCCATTGTTTCTCTGAAAATCTTCAACAGATGCTTTGTATCGAAGCTGATGTGATTGTGATCATCGTCATTCAGTCTTAAACATCTTCTAATCAATCTTTCAGTGATGTGTATTTCCTGTCTGGCCACGGTCGCCTCGATTCGTTTTTCATTACCGTCTTCGATCAATTCTGCTGATCTTCAGAAATCCAAGAAGTGATTTCTTTAGATAATCGGGCTTTCAGTGAATGCAAAATTGATGCTTGACCGCGCCATCCATGATATCATTAGAGCCATCGGTTCATTCTCTGGTGTCACTTGTAGTAGTGCGCACATGTTGTGCTTTGGCTCAAACACATACTTTGGCTCGTTATCTGCCATATCTGTAACACATAAACAAGCATATTCAAGGTGAAATTAGACATAAAGTTTAAAACTTTAGACAATTTCAAGTTATAAAAATGAAGAAGAAAGATAGAAATCTTCAAGAACCTGTTCTTCGACAAATTAATAACCTAAACACATAAACAGAGTGTTAGTACTCGAATACATAATCAAGTCACAATCACAATCTAATCGTGACCGGAAAACATAAAATTTTATGCTTACCGAGTCGGAAATAAGTGGCTGATAAAAATTAGGGTTTGGATTAATCTTGAATTCGATAAGTCGGTTAATTTTCTTAGTAAGAGAGATTTGCAGTGGAAGGAGAGAAATAGAGGGAAATAATGTAGAAGAAATTTGCCTAAGTCCCTTTTTTATACATTTTGAAAGTGGGTTTTAAATGCTTTTTGTCTTCTTGTGAATTACTAGCTGTCAACCAGTAACATTATCCACTTGATATATTAAAAACATTTAATCTCATTTAAAATCATAAGACCTTACTCAAAAAT
Organism: Bidens hawaiensis; assembly: GCF_021521415.1. Lineage (NCBI taxonomy): Eukaryota > Viridiplantae > Streptophyta > Magnoliopsida > Asterales > Asteraceae > Bidens > Bidens hawaiensis. The sequence continues at coordinate 110,388 of NW_027496762.1, forward strand.
TTAATTTAACCAAAGTCTACTCGATCTTCTTCCACTAACAGCCTTACTCGGTCAAACTTTACTCGAAAAGATTTTCATTTTGAATATAAAGTTTGCCCGAATACTTCTCTTTTCCAACCTTGCTCGATCAAGTAAATTAATTTAAAGTTAAGATATAATGAAGAAAGCTTACCCGAAATACTTGATTTCTTGAGAAATAAATCGCAAGACAAATAATCAAATATAGTTATCAAATAAACATTCTTACTAAGAATCAATTAAGATCCTCCCAAAAATTTATCAAATTCAAATTAAAACTTATCTAGCATGAACCCTAAAAATCACAATCACTAACATATTCAAACAACGTATTCATTCAAGTATGAGTCTAAACAATTTCATCATACTAACTCACATATTCAATCAATGCATTCATTCAAGTATGCTTGTATGAAAATTGTGCTCGAGCATTCTTTCAAATGTAAAGTGTGCTCGGACAATAATCTTGTGCTAATTATACTCGAATAACTTTCATATAGTACAAAGTGTGCTCGAAACCAAATTCTAGCAGACAGTGTACTCGTAAAGTTGGGTTTTGAAAATTACCAAGTATATTAAAGGAACACAAGTGTACCCGAAATATAAAGTGTGCTCGGTAAACGAAGTTTGCCCGAAAACACTTGTAATTTCAAAGAAATCATATACAAACATATCAAATAGCATGCTCGACATGAAATTAAACACAAAAACATTTAAGTGTGCTATAGTCTAAAATTTCATAGAGCTTGCTCGAAAATCCTAAGTTAGCATAATGCTAGCTAGGATAAACACATTCAAACATCAGGTATGCCCTTGCACGAGGTAACTTATCATATCATACCATACCCGAAAATGACAAACTTAAACAGTAACATTTAAGCGTGCCCGGAAAGGTTAACAAGTCTTTCCTAACAGCATATTCACTCAAAGCTTACTCGGTACACTCACTCAAGTGCATGAAGTTTGCTTGATAACACAATCAGCATATAACATGCATAGCTTACTTGAAGCTAACATATAACATGCATAGCTTACTCGAAACAAGAATTTCTTGTTGACAGTTAGCTATTTCAACACATAATCATCTCAAGACTTCAAGCTTACTCGGAAAGTGAGTGCAATAGTGCAAACATTTCAAAGCATGCCCGAAAATCATAATGTTAGTCAAAAATGACTAAGCTTACTCGGAAAGGTTGAAAGTTGTCAAACCTTACCCGAAACAACATATTCACACATAATCAACTGTTCTGTACTCAGAAAGGTTATAATTCAATAACCTTACCCGAAAGTACATATTCAAACAGTTTGTGCTCGAGAAGGTTGGAAATCATCCAACCTTACTCGAACTTACATATTCAGACATAATCAACTGTTTTGTACTCGGAAAGGTTATAATTCAATAACCTTACCCGAAAATACATATTCAAACAGTTTGTGCTCGAGAGGATTAGAAATCATCAAACCTTACTCGAACTTACATATTCAGCCTATTTTAGGAAAAATGCAACACTTTTTGTCTTAAACCACTTTTCAAAGACATTTCTAAGTTATGTATCATTTCAGAACATAGTTTAAGAGCAAATTGTGCATTAAGAGATCAAATTTCAATTATACTTCACTTCAAAACAATTTCTTTTATAAACTGAAAAGATCTCAGGAATGGGATCATATTGACTAAGTAGCTATCTCATTACTTCACTCTCAGCATTATTATAACAACTTAGATAGGTTAACAGCAGGTATAAACTTAGCATGATTTTCATCTCTTTGGTGATATGATTAAGGTTCAATTTGAGCATAATGCAATAATGGTCAACACTGTGCTATGATGCCTCATATCTCTTCTCAAAGCTTATTTGGCTTTCCCCAGATCACCCCAATTTGACTCCAACCACCTGTATTTGGTCAAAAATAGTTTCTTATGACAGAACTTATTATTATTTTTTTTTTGAACTTTTGATATTCAAACATATAGAGGTTGAACGTTGGACTTACAGTTAGCAACATGCCTTTCATTTAAGATGAGACAGATTTTGTCAACATCTTTGTAGTTCTTGTTGTAACCCTCTTGTTTGATAAAATATTTAAAACATTTATCAACTTTGGTTGATTTATTCATTCTTCCCCTTGTTTTTGATATTTTCTCAAATTTTCTTAAAGCATGTTCTTTGTCATATAAAAAATGTTTCATTTTGGTTGACCAAATAACAACAGGCTTGTGTATGACTGGGTAATCACTTTTCTGCCATATCATTCGGAGAGATCTATTTTGAGACATGCAAAACAACTATGCATCTCCACATAAAGATTAGCATATTCATTATGTTTATATCACCTTAGATTTTACATCATCATGGGAAAGTAACCATACATGTTAATGACTATACTAAGGCCTTTTTAGCCTATTAATTCAATATGATTAGCTAAGCAGTCAATGTACTATCATTTCCCATATATACAGTTTAATATTCAATCACCCCAATACCTCTTCATTGTCAGGTTAATGGCTATCCTGTATTGACCAAAAGTGGTCAACAGGACCAAACATACATGTGAATATATGTCCTGTCAAAGTCAGAGTTATTGATATAGTTTTAAGTGAAGGAATAAGAAACAAGTCATAATTGCCCCAAAAGCATTCAGTTTTCAGGTCAATGGCTATCCTTTGAATCTATAGAGATTTAAGGACCAAACATACACAAGTGCATGTCCTTTCAACTGGGCATATGACATAATTTTCAGCAAGAACAACTGTTTGAGATCTTTCCCTTTAAAAATCCTTCTTTTAAGCTTCTTAAAAGCTTGAACTGAATAATCTTATCATATCTCAACACCATTAATCAACTTGCTCATGTTTTGACCAAAATCTAGTATTTATGCAAAATTCATTAAAAATTTCATTGAATCACATAATTTTGACATAAAACACATTTTGACACAAACAGTTGCATCTCCTACTCAAATCTTAATCATTCTATCATCATTAAGAAAAACAGACTGTAATCTCATTCAATGTCTATTCTACCTTAACAACTTCAGAAGATCATATTAGGATCATATTCAAGTAATCATAAACATGTGATTACTCATGACATTATATAAGCAATTAATCTCACCTAAACAGATCTAATTACTTATCATAACATCAGATCAGTTAACAAGATAGTCAAGTATTATCATCAAAATCAACCAAATTGCACAAGTAGTCACTCAAGTACCTATCAGTTAACATCAAAGCAGTGACATAATCAAAACATATTAAGCAACATATTCAGCAACATATTCAGCATGTGTGACCTCTTTTAAAATATTCAAGTAGCTCATAGAGGTACACAACTAAGCACACATCCTTAATCAGATTTCATCAGAGTTGATCATCCACAGGGCTTTCAACAGAAAGTTGAACCTAGTTCTATCAAGTGGTTTGGTGAATAGGTCAGCCAGATTATCACTTGTATCAACTCTTTGCATTTCAATCAAACCCTTTTCACTACAATCTCTGATGAAGTGATGTCTGATTTCAATATGCTTAGTCTTAGAATGTTGCACAGGATTCTTAACAGTAAAATATGAAGCATTATTATCAATCAGAATAGTGGTGTTTAGAAAGTTCAAACCATAGTCCAGCATCTGATTCTGAATCCAGAGAACTTGTGCACAGCAGGCAGATGCAGCAACATATTCCGCTTCTGCAGTGGAGATTGACACAGTGGTCTGTTTCTTGCATTGCCATGACACTATCCTTTCACCTAAAAACTAGCATCCCCCTGATGTTGACTTTCTACTCATATTGCATCCATCATAATCACTGTCTGTGTATGCAATCAGATCAAAGGACTGGTTCTTAGGATACCAAATCCCTAAGTCTGGTCTTCCCTTCAAATATCTGAATATTCTTTTCACAGCATTCATGTGGGAGACTTTTGGATTTGATTGGAACGTAGCACATACACACACAGCAAACATGATATCTGGTCTTGTTGCAGTCAGATACATCAGTGATCCAATATTGGCTCTGTATTCATGTTCATCAACTGGCTCCCCCTTTTCATCAGCTATCATCTTTTCTTTGGTGTCCATTGGAGTTGATGCAGCCTTGTAATCATGACAGTTGAACTTATTTAGAATGTCCTGCACATACTTAGCTTGGTGAATGAAGATTCATTCATCGTTTTGTTGAACTTGTAGTCCCAGAAAGAAATTCATTTCACCCATGGAACTCATGCTGTACTTGGACTTCATCACCTCTTCAAACTCCAAACACATATTTTCATTTGTAGATCCAAAGATGATATCATCAACATAGACTTGTACAAGCAGCAAATCTGACCCTTGTCTTTTGTAGAAGAGTGTCTTGTCTATGGCTCCCCTTGTGAAGCCATTTTCAAGTAAATGAGTTGATAACTCATCATACCATGCTCTAGGAGCCTGATGTAAACCATAAAGGGCTTTGTTTAGCTTATACACCCTGTTTGGATACATGGGATCCTCAAAGCCTGGTGGTTGAGTCACATACACTTCTTCATCAATCTTTCCATTAAGGAATGCAGATTTGACATCAAGCTGGAATACTTTAATGTTCTTTGAGGCAGCATATGCAAGAAAACTCCTTATGGCTTCCAGTCTTGCAACTGGTGCAAACACTTCCTCAAAGTCTATCCCTTCCTTTTGAAGACATCCCAGTGCTACAAGTCTTGCTTTGTTCTTAATCACCAAACCCCTTTTATCCCTTTTATTTCTGAACACCCATTTGGTTCCTATTGAATATCTGTCATGTGGCTTGTCTACAAGATCCCATACATGTAAATCTCTGAACTAGGCCAATTCCTCTTGCATTGCCTCTACCCAACTATTGTCTTTCAAAGCTTGAGCAATATTCTTTGGTTCTAATTGGGATAGAAAGCAAGAGTACAGACAGATGTTAGCTATCTCAGAATGACTCCTTGTTACTCTTTCATGCAGGTCACCAATGATATTTCCAGCAGGATGATTCTTTTCAACAGTATGAGTTTGTATTATAATATTGGTAGACAAATTTATGTCAAGATTTGTTTCATTGATTTCAGGTTCTTCAATGATCAAATAAGCTTCTGCATCATGAAACTCTGGTGCTTCATCATTGGTTTGTCTTGAAGTGGATACACTATTGTTTCCCAGATTCAAACTTTGAAACAAGTCTTGGAATCTTGCTGTTGTTGCAGCTTCTTCATCATTTGTTTTGTTGCCTGTGTCACTCCCATTATGAACATGATCATTTTGTACATCAGTACTATCTTGACTTGTCATTTCCTGATCTTGTTCAATGTTATTGTTTGTGGAGCTATTCACAAAAGTGTATTCTTTTTCTGTTCTAGCAACTTTCTTCCACAATTCTTCCAAGTCCAGTTCTTTCTTCTTATTTTCTTCAAGTACACTGGTCTTGTAGAATGTTTCATCAAAGTCTTTAGAATAAATCTTGAATGACTTTATCAATTTTTCATGATCAAACAGCCATGTTGCACCACTGACTGTGTTGAATTGATTCTCATTAAAAATAATGTCAGATGACTCTATTACACTCATGTGATCTTTCACATAAACTCTGTAAGCCTTTGAGTGAGTAGAATATCCAACAAAGAAACAGTCTAGTGACTTAGTTTGAAACTTGTTCAAATAGTCTCTAGTGTTTAGTAAGAAACATTTGCAGCCAAAGGGCTTGAAGAACTTGATGTAAGGCTTTCTATTGTTGAAAATCTCATATGGAGTTTTATCATGCCTTTTGTTCACAAGCACTCTGTTCTGAACATAACAAGCAGTGTTGATTGCTTCAGCCCAGAATGTGACAGGTAAGTTAGCATCAGCCAACATGGTTCTTGCAGCTTCTATTAGTGTTCTGTTTCTCCTTTCTGCAACACCATTTTGTTCAGGAGTTCTTGGAGCTGAAAATTGTTGAAGTATTCCTTTCATAGCACAAAATTCTTCCATAATTTCATTCTTGAACTCAGTACCATTGTCACTTCTCAGCATCTTCACTTTCTTATTCAGCTTGTTTTCAATCATTGTGACACATCCTTTAATCAACTCAGCAGTCTCATCTTTGGTACTTAGGAAATAAACCCAAGTATATCTTGAATAGTCATCAATGATCACCAAACAGTATCTTTTCTTTCCAATACTTGGTACACTCACAGGACCAAAAAGATCCATGTGAAGTAACTCAAGTGGTTGATCAATTGAGTTGATGAGCTTTGTCTTATGAGTAGACTTGTGTTGTTTTCCCTTCTGACATGAGTCACAATGATCATCTAACTTAAATTCTCTTGTAGGTAAACCAATCACATGTTCACCCTTGACCAGTCTATTCATATTCTTTAAGTTCACATGACACAACTTCCTATGCCACAATTTAGACTCATTTTCAGTGGCTTTGGACACAAAACATGCACCACCTCTTGAAATAGCATCTTTCATATTCAACTCATACAAGTTGCCATTTCTTGGTGCCATCATCATAATCATCTCAGGTGGGATCATAAACTCAGGTTTTAAGATGAAACAATGAGAATCATCAAAACTGACTTTGTAACCCTTATCACACATTTGAGATATACTCAACAAATTGTATTGTAGTCCCTCAACATGAAAGACATTGTCAAAAGACACCTTCCCATTTGTCAATATCCCTTTACCCACAATCTTTCCTCCATTTTCATCACTCCCAAAGGCAACTGGACCCTCATACTTCTCTACATAATTCACAAGTGACCTCTTGTCACAAGTCATGTGCCTAGAACAACCACTATCCATATACCACATATCATTCAATGGAGTGTCCTGTTCCTGCACAAAGAGAAATTTGATTAGTTTAGTGATGAGATGCAAGCTTCTTTAACTTGCAACTTATCAGTGTCAATTTTAGTGGCAGCTTGGGAAATGAGTGTAGTAGGTTCAGGATCTTCATGAGTGATCTCCAAGTTGTCTGAATAGTCAGTTTCATACCCACACTCTCTTGGTGTCTTGACAAGTGAAGCTGAATTGTCAAGCTCAACTGAGGCAGTTCTCTTTTCTTATAAGACATAGTCCTTAGATTCTGAGAAGTCTCTTACATCAGTTACAGCTTCAACTTTAGCTCCAGTTCTGGGTTTCCATGTGAAACCTTGTGGTTCATATCCATGTTTCAATAAGAACTTTTCATCACCAGTGAGTACAGCTTGTTTCTTTCTTTGATATACAGCTTTTCTTTTTGAATTCTCACTGCCTGATGATTCTTGTGACTCATCAGACTTGACTGAATGAGTATTCTTGGTGAATTTCAATGACTGGTTTTCCCTTTTCACCTGCTTTTGCTTCTGAGGTGATTTACTTATTTTCACATTTTCAGTCATATGCATCTTCTTCTTTGTCTCACCCTTCACTTCAACTCTTATCTCTTTTCTATTCACTTTTCCCTTTCCCAAATACATTGCATACTTCTCTTTGTACAAAACAAAGTCTTGACCAAACTTTGTTCCATTTGGGACATGGAATGGCTGAAACTTGAGTCTCTCATTACATGAATCAGTATAGTGTCCATATTCATCACACTTTCTACACCACACCTTTCTTTTGAACATCTCATGTTCTTGTGGTTTCCTGAATCGTTCACTTGGTTTGGGCTCTCTTACACCAATTGTCTTTTTGTTTTTCAGATTGTCATAATCAATTGAGAATGGTACAAACTAAGCCATTCTGATGTCATTTCTTTCCACATTCCCTTTAACAAAGACAACCTTTTTCAAGTTTAGTGGTTGATCATCTTCATTCTCTCTATATCTTGACTTCCTTCTTTCATATTCCTCAACAGTCTCTACCTCTCCCACATCAAAGTCTTCAACACTTGAAAAGATAGGATAAATAGGAGTAAAATATTCTATATCCATTTCTTTCTTATTTACCTTCTTTTTCTTGTTCTTTTCTAACTTCCCCAAAAACTTTTTGCTTGGAGGTCTGACAGCATTGTAATTCACATTCTTCTTTTCACCAATGTTAAACGAAACATGTTATCTCTTAATTTGCTCATTCATTCTTTTCATTTTATGTGTAACTGGAGGATACATTTGAAGTTGATCAACAGATTCAGGCTTTTTATATTTTCTTCCTTTTTCAGCAGCTTGAATTTCTTTTTCAGTGATTTGATCACTCAAATCACTTAGATCATCTTGATCTAATTCATCTGAATCAAAGTCATCTTCAGAGACTTGAACTCCAATTGACTTTTCCTCTTTCATTTCTTTCTTCATAACAAATTCACCATCTTCACTCACCTCAACATTTTTGTACAAATCTGCAACATCTTCTTTGTCTTGAAACACATCTTTGAATTGTTGTAGATAAGCACTTCTCTTTTCTTTGTCAACTTTAGGCATAAAGTTGTTGTTGAATGGTGGTGGAACAGCCTTGTACTTTTCATCTTCTTTTACTTTATTCAGAATTCCACAAATGTTTCCAGTTGAAACTAAGTTCTTTAGGAATTCATTTTCAGTTTGCAGCTTTGTATTCAGCACCTTTTCATCAATCACCATCTTCTTCAACCCACTGATTTCTGTTGTGAATCTTGTCTGAGCTCTATAGCTATTCATACAATCCTCTTCCAAACTTTTCATTCTTTCCTCACTAACAATCTCACTTGCCTCATAAGCATTGATAATGCTTTGCTTCTTAAAACACTCACTTTCCAACTTACCAATCTTTTCATTTAATTCATTGACAAGTTTAGGTAAATCAGCATTCGGATCAGAATGTACCTTAGATGAAGATGCAGAGTCTATGGCCATGAATGCCACATTAGCTCTTCTGATATCATCTGCTATATCTTCCTCATGGTTACTCCAGTCAAAGCTTCCCTCATGCTGAGTAGTTACTGCCACATTGCCTTGATTTCTTGGTTGATTTTGGTTTGCTGGAATGTTTTGAGTTGCAGGGATTTGAACAGCTTGATTCTGATTGTTGTTCATTTGATATACTTGATTCTGATTCATTCCCTGCTGGTTGTTCATCTGAGGCTGATAGTGGTTATTAAAATTGGGATTGAAGTTGTTGTTTGGATGGAAATTGTTGTTGTTGGGATTGAATCCTTGGTTAAAGTTGAAGTTCTGCTGGTTGTTGTTTCTATGCACATTCTGCTGGTATTGTTGTTGGTTTCTAGGCTGTTGGAACTGATTGACTTGAAAGTTCCTTGGAAAATTGCACTCTCTTGCAAAGTGTCCAGGCTGTTGACAGTTGTAGCAGATAGCCTTGGACTTATCAAATCCTATTCTCTCATTTGGACCAGAAACTAGTGATCTACCAGTTCTGTTGTACAGTCTCTTGCTTCTTAATGCCAACATTGCAGCTTGCCATTTGAGATCCATGTCTTCAAGGTCATCAGCATCTATTTGTTCCAAATCATCCTGCACTACACTTGTGTGAATCATGTTTTTGGCCACAAATGCATGGTAGGACTCAGTGAACATAGACATTAGGGCTTGTGCCTCACTCCCTTGAACATGCCCTGCACCAGCACTTTTAGCATTTCCATTTCCCACAGAAACTGAATCATCATCAATCAATTGAACATTGATTGCTTGAACCACCTCCAATGAAAGACCTAGCAGTCTCATTGTTGTGATCACTTCGTTCTTCAATGATGGGAATTTGTTGTTGATTCTTTGTTGTAAGATTCCCCATTGGAGCAATTAAAGCATTTGACACATTGAAACTTGGTTTATCTTCCTTAATCATTTCATTCTCAATCATTTCAAGTTCAGCAGCTTGAAGAAAACATACTACATCATCCAATTTCAATTCATTGAAAATTTTCTTTTGAAGGATGAATTTGCAAGCAGTATACCATTCTTTTGGCATTGAGTTGAGCAACTTTGTATTTAAATAAAAGTCAGTCATTACATAGTCAGTTTTTCTCAACTCATTCACAATACTCAGAAAACGTTCTAGTATTGACTTCAACCTTTCACCATCTCTATACTTGAATCTTTCTAACTGTTGCTTCAGTCTTTGCTTCTTAATCTTCTTCAATTCAGTGTTCCCTTCATACATCTCAAGGATTGCATCATACATTGCCTTAGCAGTTTGATGATGTGCAACCTTTGTGAGGATTTCCCAAGACAGACCAAGTTTGAGCATAGCCAATGCCCTGTCATCAACCTTTCTCATTCTCTCTCTAACAGCAGCAATAGCGTTTGCATTAGCACCTTCTTCAACCGCAGCTTGTGGTCCATTCTTGATAGAATTCCACATATCCACATCATTATAACAAACAGCAGCCTCAAAAAGTACTTTCCACTTGGTAAAGTTCTCCTGACCATACAATCTAGGTATCTTATTAGTAGACACCTCTTGGTCCTCATATTCAGACATTTTCTTAAAACAAAAGTTAAGCTTTTATCGAAAATAGAGTAAAATAATCAGATCTGAGAATAAATTCTTAGATCTGAGGTGTCTGAGATGAATAGAACAAGATTCAACAATAAAAATCAAAGCTTTAAGTGAAATAACGAAAAGAAAACACCTAAAACTTGTAGATCTGGAAGAAAAATGAAGAACAGAGCCTCTGACGTCACAAATCAATCGAACAGTGCTCTGCTTACGTCATTCTTCTTCAAAACTTAATCAGCAACAATCTTTGTAAAAATAGCAGCAACAATCTCTGATACCACTTGTCAGGTCCCAAAATATGATGGTCGTTTCGAATCGGATCTTAATCAATCATGTCATAACTCACACAAAATTAATCGTGTTGACAAGAGAGTTAATGACGGGTTACTATATTTAGAAAGATGATCGTTTGTTAAAGGCGGAATCAATAACAAACATATGGTTGCAATGAATATTCAATATACGAAGACACACGAAGGATTCACTCAAAAGATTTCCATTTATATAACGTTAATCATACAAAAGGATAATTGATTAGGGTTTAGGAGGAATCCTAGGACAGCCGTCACACACAAAATATTCTCTTAATTAATGTGTCGGTCTTATCCACTCCGTCTCTCGTATATTCTCCTCTTTTCCGTGTGTCCTTGGTGGCGTGCCCTAATTATTCTATTTATAGGCCTGCCAACCTAATTATTCTATTTATAGGCTTTTCATTAAACTTCAGTCTCCGAGTACGCAGTGTACTCGGCCTTCCTTCAGACTTGGTAAACATAGAAGTGTACTCGGAATCAGTTTCCGGGTAGACTTTACTTAGAGAATATTTTACCAAGTAAAATATTCACCGAGTAGACTTCAATCTTCTTGGACTTATCAAACTTTGCTCGACAAATCCTCACGAGCAACCTTGTTCTTCTATGATCCTGTTCGGCTCTTTGTTAGTTGAATAACTTATTGATAAGGCGTACTCGGGAGTACATATCTTACTCGAGCAGAACCTTACTCGATATAACTTAGAGATATTCCATCAACTCATCAAGTATACTCGGACCATAATTATTAAATAATACCTTGCCCGGTCTTCCAATTACTTGGCTTCTTGGACTTGGTTGACCATACCTTACTCGGAAGAGTAAAATACTTGGTCTTGAAGAACAACCCTGCTTGACAAAGTGAACCTTACTCGGATATGCCAAATAGATGAACCTTACTCGGAAATCACCAAAAAGTATACCTTGCTCGGATATCCACTTAAGAAGATTATTTGAGGTAAACCGTGCCCGGAAGGCAAAATCTCGTACTCGGCTAAGTAAAAGTTTACTCGAAGGTCCAAGGTGTACCCGGGTTCAATACTTAGCAGTTTCTGAGGAGGTTGAGAAGATTCCAATCTTCAATATTCTTCAATTAGGTCAAATCTCTTCATTTGGGTCAAACTCTTGACCCAACAGGTCAACTCGGGGTGACTTGGGGAAAGCCAAATACGCTTTGAGAATAGATAGGAGACATCACAATCGCTGAAGTGATGTCCATCTAAATTTTGAGCTTAATTGAACCTAATACGTATCACAGAAGCGATGAAAACCATACTATGTTTTATACCTGCCTACAACCTGATTCTTTATGTCATAATATCGATGAACATGGATCTATGTGACAGCCACTTAATTAGTATGATTCCTGTTCGGATCTTTTCTAAAACATGCTGGTCCCCGTCAAGACTGAAATTTGATCCCGTTTACTTAATTTCTAAAATTCTCATTGCATCTTTCGTTTTATGATTCAAAGCTCGGTTACTTGGTTCTTTGATTATATCGTTTAACTCTTTATCGGTGAATTTTAAAAGACTGTTGCATTTCAATCAAATTATAAGAGACTGTTTTGTAAATTAAATTAGAAGAAGTTACAGGGAAGATTCACAAGCGAAGTTGTCTGGGGCGAAGTTATGGAGAAGCGAAGTTATCCTTAACTTCGCCTGAGCATTTACAAACATATATAAGGGTCAATATGGTTAAACACTTTGCTTATTCACACAAACCCAGCGAACTTATACCTTATACCTTATATCCTAACCCTCGGAGAACTTGCTACTCGAATCATACCTTGTTATTATTTGATTTCAATCCGTGTTAAAGGTGTGTAGGCTCGGTTTGACATGTAATTCTTGTCAATGGTGTTAATCAAATGTCGTTTTGGTCTGATTTGAGACTTCGGTCATGCAACCCTTTAAACACCCAACAATCAATCTGTTTTTAAGTGTTCGTAACTCATTTGATGGTCTAGATCTCCCTATTAACATCTTTACATGATTTCAATCACAAAAACACGAAACAAACCTTGATCTAACCTGTGTTGATATGCCGTTTCATATTCAGGCGAAGTTAGCTTTAGGCGAAGTTGTTCTCAACTTCGCCCAAGGCATAACTTCGCATGCCTGTTAAATGATTAATTAATCAGGAGCGAAGTTAGGGTTAGGCGAAGTTATCCTCAACTTCGCCTTATACTTAACTTCGCCTGCTGCTTTATATTATTTAAAATTCTAATGCTTTATCAGGCGAAATTAAGGATAAGGCGAAGTTGTACTCAACTTCGCCATATGCCAACTTCGCCTGCATTGTAGAAGTTATCTTAACTTCGCTCATGGTAATAGGCGAAGTAATGATCTGCTTTGTCAATGTTCTAACTTAGACCGTTTGTTGTGCAGATATGGCTGCTGTAGCGGGAGCTGGTTGTGCTGGTGGTGACGAAGGTGGTGATAACAACAGGCAATTCTTTCCGGGTCACAACATGTACATAACATTGGATCCGGATGCCAGTGGTATCAATGATTTTCGTGAGATCATCTCCTTCCTTGTTCGCTCGCGTATTTTCCATGCTATTACCACAACTCTACCCATATCTCTACCGAACATTGAAGATTTCTGGCGAACGGTAGAATATGACTGTAGGGTTGAGCCTCCGGTTATGCGCGCCACTGCAAACAATCAGGAGGTCCAGTTCTCATCAGATCAGATCAGGGTCGCCTTGTAGTTCGGGACTGAAACTAGAGATGATCCAACCGACTTTTCTGCTCCATTCAGAGATGGTGCATTTTTACGAATGGGCTATTCAGGTCCATTGGGTGACACTGAGAGGCGAAAGGGATTTTTATTGGATCAATGGCGTTTTCTGATGCACGTGATGATTGTGTGCATGTCGGGCCGTAAAGCTGGTACTGACGGTATGGGTGCAACGATGCAATCAGCTATGACAGCACTGACTTACAACAAGCCCTACAGCTTCAGTCAGATGGTGTTTTATGAGATAGGTCGTCAGAGACGCGCGGTCGCTCATGAAAGGTTTTTGATGTATCCCAGATTCTTACAGATGATCTTGAATCATGTAGCTCCTACGCTACCTCAATGTCGTCCCATTCGATATGTAGAGAGTGTAAGCAAGAGGATATTCGCGCAATGCAGGTCGTCGAGTGCTCGTAGTAAACCAGAGCTTCGTCCACGGCATACTCCTCTATTTGGTTATTTGATAAACCCTGCGTATGTTGCTCCTCGTGGAGACGAATTTCGGGACCCGGCACCGCAACAGGCTGATGTTCCCCAACCACCACCTGTGGTACAGCAAGCATTGCTTGCTGCTCCTGTTGTGGCACAGGAGAAACAGGTTGATCTTGAGGCTGCTTTTGGTGGCCAAGGGTTCTTTGATATGGAGCGAGTTGATCCTCCTGCAGAGATTCGGGTCTCAGTAGCAGAGGTTTCTGGTGTAAATGTGTCGATGGTAGCTACGTCTGTAGCTGATTCTGAGAGAACCGATTCTGACTCCTCAGCTGATCATGTTGCTGAAGCACGACAGATTCTGGTCACCCAAGAAAGAATTCATGGAAAAAGAAAGAAAGATTCGGATGACAGTGAATCTAACATTGAGGAGGAGTTAGACAGGTTGATACGTCGATCGAAAAGAGTCAGAACTGGTGAGGGATCGAGAGCTGGTGAAAGCTCAAGGGTGGTTCGTTTCTCTCCACCCGCGTTATCTGGTATGACCATAGTTCCTGCATCGATGACTGTGACAGGACCGATCATCTCAAGTGCTCCCGTGATAACTACATCATCATCATTTGGCACTCCACCTACCACGCTTCAATTTTCGGCTCCTGAGATAGTTTCTTTGCCACCTCCTACTCTTACTCCATCGGAGGTCATTGCAAGATTTGTTGAGTCAACATTAGTGGCTACTGCAGGGTTATCTGTGACAATACCACCCGCGGTTACTTTTCAGCCTGCTTCGGATATTCCAGCGAGTCTGGGAATTCCTCCACCGTATGCGCAAGACGTTTCTCATATGCGGTTTAATTTTGATGCTACCTTATCTGATTCTGAAAGGATAACGGCTCTTGAAAGGGTGGTGGCTGAACAATCAAGAATCAATCTTATCCAGACTCAAGCTATTCAATGCCTTGTTGCCGAAAATCAGATCCAATCGTCCCTCCTGGTTGAGCACGGTAAACTTTTTGATGCTTTAAAACAGTTCTTAGCATCTCAGGGGGAGACGAGCTGCAAGGGGGATGAGTTGAGGACAAAGAAAATTCATGACAGAGACGATGATCCCAATGCATCGAAAGGTGCAGGTGGTGAGTTGCCAAGAACTGACCAAACTCTTGGGACTTCCACATCTCAGGGGGAGTCAACTGGTACAACAGGTGGTTCAGGTGGTGACGATGTTGTGGTTGTAGATGAGGAGGAGATGTTGGATGATATTGTGGGTGATGAAGATGTGTTACCGGTTGATGAGATTGAGAAGATAGGAGCTGAGATTGTGATTAATAGTGAGATTGAAGAGGGAGAGATTGTGGAGGACAATGTAGAACATGATATCCTAGAAGTTGAAAAGGCAAATGTGGGTCAAGATATGGAAATTGATGAGTCTGAATGGGAAGAGCAGCCGAGATGGAAAGAAGGCTACGCTCAGTGGTTCATAAAGACAAAGAAGCCAGCGGTTCCGACTATGTTCAAGAAAAGTTACAATATCAAAGGGTATGATGAATCGAAAAAGGGTATTATATGCTGGTTGTATGATGAGCAGTTGATACTACTTGTGATTAAACGTTTTGATGGGATTCAGTACTTTAAGAGGTTGTTGAGATCTTTGAATACCTTGCCTGAGTGTGAGGTGAAGGATTTGGCTAAGTTGGGGTTGATTAATAGAAGTGATGATAATATGGCCAGAATCATTGGGAAGATTGTGTGGAAAGAAAGTATAAAAGAGAAAAAGTTCGAGTTATTAAAGCCGCAGAAAGGGAAGCTTGTTGAAGATAAAGACAGAGGAATGCGTGCTGATGGCAAACCTTGGATGGTAATGAAGTATAAGCCGATCCGGTGTTTGAAAGAAGTGTCGATGAAACCAATGCCCAAGGATGTCTTAAAGAATCTTAAATGGTGGTATGTTGATAGTCAAACAGCTGAAGCGGTTATAGAGGATGAAGATGAACAAGAAGTTCTTAGAGTTTATGATCCCATGCACTTGGTAAATTTGTCTCAAGCTGACTTGCAGGTGCTAAACGAGAAAAAGATATTCTATATTCCTGCATGGAAAGATGAAGCCAAGAAATATCAGAGAGTTGTTTCTGTTTGTGTCAGAGAAGGCGTTCATGCTTGAAGACGTGTGACACGAGATTTTTGGGATTACAAGACACGTGAATGAAGATAGAGATATGAAGCTACTGCCAATGGGGAGTCTGTTGGTACATGATGTCAGTAGTTCAGTATCTAGTGTTTTGTTTGTGTCTGTAATCGTGTTAGTTTGTTTTGTTTTGGTTTTAGATAAGTTGTCTCACAAGTTCGCCTGATGTAAGCGAACTTGTGGACAAGCGAAGTTAAATACAACTTCGCCTAGTCTGTTAGGCGAATTTGTCGAGGACTATATATACATAGGTTACGGGTTGTTTTAGGTAGGGATTCCAGAACGTGTTTTAGTGATTGAACATCACGTGTTGAAGAGTTGCAATACAACGTGTCTTATTGTATTGTAACGTGTGTTTGTATTTGGTTTTAACGTATTATACATCTTATGCTCGTATCGTGTTATGTAGGGATTCCGCACCTACGTATTACGAGATATTCCTGTGTAGATCTGGCTGGGAACCTACAATGTGCAACTTATTTATGTTTGAATCCTGGTTACCACTCTCGTGATAAACACGTGGCAATGGACAATCATGCTGTTCGTGAGAAAATAGCAAATGGTTTATTATGGGTTTTGCACATTCACTCAGCTAATCAACTTGTTGATGCCCTCTCTAAACCACTCGGACAAGGTTCCATTCAGCTTCGGCCCCAATTTTTCAACGTAAGTTGATAAGATTAATTCATTACTTGAAAAAGAAATATTTTTATACAACTGAATTCGTTGGAACTTTGTTAGAAAATCCAGTTTCTAACAGTTTTCAAACAAAAAGATACATTGGAAAAGCATATGTTTGAAAATCGTTTCAACTGTTTTCCAACAACTTTTCTTAAAAAATTGCTACAAAAACATGTGACTGTAAACTTTCTACAACTTTCCTACACAAACTATTTTGACTTAACATAATGTTTATTAGGTAATATTTTAGCAAAGTTAGAGCATATTTTAATTTTTGTTGGAAATCTGTTTAAACTACTTGTAGTAGAAAATTTGTAAGAATTTGTCATAAGAAAATAACTTGTTTTTTAAGTAGTGACCATGTACTTTGGTCTCTTTAACATTAGAAAATATTTTCATTTTTTTAAATGTAACATTTTATTTTTATAGAATTTGGAGCATATCTTTTTTTTTGAACGGCCAACTAAGTAACGTCGGGTACCCCGTACGCGACCCCCATTGGCTAAAGGTAGCCCGAGCCGGCCACTACTCCGGACGGGCGGAGCCCCTAGCGGTCCACCTGTTGAGGGATTCACCGGATAAAACCCGACCCCCACGCCCGCCAAACGGCACGACAGCGAGGAGCCGGTAAAACTGGGTGAGATCAGGACTCGAACCCTGGCAAGCCAGGGTCATCCCTCATATCTCCCATATAAGTTGGTGGTAGTGAGGTTTGATCCCCTACCTCTCACTTGTAAAGTGAGTGCTCTACCATTGAGCCACAACCAACTTATAAATTGCAGCATATCTTACTTATTGAATTTAAACAAGTTTTTTGACCCGCGCTTTGCAGCGGAGGCATATAATTAGGTTTAAACAACCAACGGTGAAACATTAACTCCCTCGTGTTGAAACGTTAAAGGCAACGAAAACTAACAACTCGTTAAAACTCTAAACATCCTATTAGCAATTTGTTGAAGCTCTGACAACAACACAAAATCATAAATATTTAACCTTAGTTTTATAAAAGACAGAAAATAATATGCATTCAGAATTTGACAATGTAGACCAGCAAGCTAAGATGATATTCACAAAAGAATATGCTAATACTGCTAACACGCGGGTAAAAAGACAGAATACATTTAACTTCGCTTAAGTTAAGCGAACTTGTGAGGTAGGCGAAGTTGTTAATAACTTCGCTTAACCTTATATCTTCGCCTAAACCCTACAAACAGTAGCGGCAACTTCGCCTGATGAACAATTGTTTTTGCAGGTTTGATTTTGACGTTTTGCGAAGTATGCGAAGGTGTAATGGGTTGTATTTGATGGTGGGAGGTGAGTAAGACACAAAAACTCGGTATATTAACGTAAACTCGTCCCGCGAATAGTCGAACGGAACGATTTCTACACTCGTGTGATAATCCCGAACCACACAATCACGAGCAAATGCTCTGATACCAATTGTAGGTTCCCAGCCGGATCTACACGGAATATCTCGTTCTACGTTGGTGCGGAATCCCTACGTAAGACGATACGAGCGTAGAAGACGATACACGTTAAACACAATCAAACACACGTTACAATAAACAAAGAACACGTTGTATTGCAACTGATAACACGTGATATATCAATCACTGATTACACAAAACTGAACAACTCCTTCCAAAACCTAGCCGCAGCTAAACATTTATAACATACGACAACTTCGCCTAACATGTTTAGGCGAAGTTGTCACTAACTTCGCTTGTTTCACAAGTTCGCCCATATCAGGCGAACTTGAGACACAACTTCGCTTAATTTCAAATACAAAACATACTAACTCGATTACAGACACTAGATACTGAACTACTGACATCATGTACCAACAGACTCCCCCTTAGCAGTAGCTTCATATCTCTATCTTCAAACGCGTGTCTCGTAATCCCAAAAATCTTGTATCTTCCATCTTCAAGCATGAACGCCTTCTCGTACACAAACTGAAACTACTCTTTGATATTTCTTTGCTTCTTCTTTCCAAGCAGGAATGTAAAATATCTTTTTCTCGTTCAGCACCTGCAGATCAGCTTGAGACAAATTCACTAAATGCATAGGATCATATACTCTCATCAGCTCTTGTCCATCTTCATCCTCCATTACTGCTTCAGCTGTTTCACAATCAACGTACCACCATTTTAGATCTTTGAGCACATCCTTGGGCATTTGTTTCATCGGCACTTCTTTTAGACACCGGATCGGCTTATACTTCATTATCATCCAAGGCTTGCCATCTGCTCTCATTCCTCTGTCTTTGTCTTCAACGAGCTTTCCTTTCTGTGGTTTCAACAGCTCGAACTTTTTCTCCTTTATGCTTTCCTTCCAGACTATCTTCCCAATGATCCTAGCCATGTTATCATCACTCCTGTTTATCAATCCCAACCTGGCTAAGTCCTTCACTTCACATTCAGGCAACGTATTCAACGATCTCAACAGCCTCTTGAAATATTGAACCCCATCATACCGTTTAATCACAAAAAGCCTCAACTGCTCATCATATAACCAGCATATAATCCCCTTTTTCGATTCAGCATAGCCCCTGATGTTGTAACTTTTCTTGAACATAGTAGGGACCGCCGGTTTCTTAGTCTTTACTAACCACTGAGCGTAGCCTTCTTTCCATCTTGGCTGCTCCTCCCATTCTGTCTCATCACATCTCGTATCTTGACCCAAATCTGACTTTTCAACCTCTGGAATTTCATGCTCAACATTCTCCTCCACAATCTCTCCCTCTTCGACTTCACTATCAATCACGATCTCAGCCCCTATCTTCTCTATCTCCTCCAACGGTAACACATCCTCATCACCTATAACATCATCTAACACCTCCTCAGCATCCACAACCACCACATCATCACCCCCTGAACCGCCAGCTGCACTCGTTGACTCCCCCTGAGATGTGGAAGTCCCAAGAGCTTGTTCAGTTCTTGGCAACTCTCCACCTGCACCTTTCGATGCATTGGGATCATCGTCTCGATCGTTACACTTTTTTGTCCTCAACTCGTCACCCTTACAGCTCATCTCCCCCTGAGATGCCAAGAACTGTTTCAAGGCATCAATTATTTTACCATGCTCGATCAGGAGGGACGACTGAATTTGATTCTCCGCAACGAGGCGCTGAATAGCATGAGTCTGGATAAGATTTACTCTTGATTGTTCTGCCACGACCCTTTCAAGCGCTGCTATTCTTTCCGAATCGGATAAGGTTGCATCGAAATCAAACCTCATATATGATATGTCTTGAGCGTACGGAGGAGGGATTCCCAATGTGACCGGCACCTCAGAAACAGGTGGAAACGTAACCGCAGGTGGTATCGTAACCGACAACTCTGCAGTAGCAACAACTGTCGACTCAACAAACCTTGCTACGACCTCCGTTGGAGTAAGAGTTGGAGGTGGCAAGGACACAATCTCCGGAGCCGAGAGCTGGAATGTAGTGGGTGGGATGCCGAAGGAAGATGAGGTAGTCACCACGGGAACATCCGTGGCGATTGACCCTGTAACTGGCAATGGTGTAGAGACTATAGTCATACCAGACAGTGCGGGTGGAGTGAAACGAACCACCCTTGAGCTCTCACCAGCTCCCGAACCTGCACCTGCCCTTTCTCTTCTCGATCTATGGACCAACTGATGTAAATCTTCCTCAAAGTCCGAATCACTGTCATCGTTGTCTCTCTTCCTCTTCCCATGAATCCTTTCTTGTGTAACTAAAATCCGTCTAGCTTCAGCCACATCATCATCTGAGGAATCAGAATCAGCCTCCGTCGTAGCTGCCATAGCAACATCCACACTAGTAACCCGTGCAACCGAGACTTGCACCTCTTCCTCAGGATCAACACGTTCCATATCGAAGAAACCTTGACCGCCAAAAGCAGCTTCAAGGTCTACAGTTTCCTCCGGTGCCACAACAGGAGCAGCAGGTAAAGCTTGTTGTACCTCAGGTGGTGGTTGAGGTGCTCCAGCCTGTTGTGGTGCCGGATCCTGAAACTCGTCCCCATGAGCTGGGACATACTCTGGGTTGATCAAGTACCCAAATAATAGAGTATGTCGAGGACGGAGCTCAGGTTTACTTCTTGCACTTGATGATCTACACTGAGCGAAGATCCTCTTGCTTACACTCTCCACATATCTAATCGGGCGGCGCTGAGGTAACGTGGGAGCAACATGATTCAAGATCATTTGAAGGAATCTTGGATACATCAGAAATCTCTCACGCGCCACCGCTCGTCTTTGACGGTCTATCTCGTAGAACACCATCTGACTAAAGCTATAACGCTTATTGTAAGTCAGTGATGTCATTGCCGACTGCATGGTCGCACCCATTCCATCTGTACCAGCCTTTTTCCCCGACATACACACGATCATCACGTGCATGAGAAATCGCCATTGGTCTAACAAGAATCCCTTTCGTCTTTGAGTATCTCCCAATGGACCAGAATATCCCATTCTCAGAAAAGCACCATCTCTGAATGGAGCCACGAAATCTGTAGGATCGTCTCTCGTTTCATCCCCAAACTGCAAAGCCACCCTGATCTGTTCAGACGAGAACTGCACTATCTGATTGTTAACCGTTGCACGCATAACCGGGGGCTCGACTCGACAATCATACTCCACTGTCTGCCAGAAATCTTCTATGTTTGGCAAAGATATAGGCAGTGTTGTGGTAATAGCGTGGAAGATACGCGAGCGGATAAGAAACGTGATGATCTCGCGGAAATCATCAACACCGCTCGCATCTGGGTCCAAAGTTATGTACATGTTATGCCCCGGGAAAAACTGCCGATTGTTATCTCCTCCTTCATCACCACCTGCACCACCTGCTCCAGCTACAGCTGCCATTTCTGCAACAAAAACGGTCTAAGTTAGAGAATCGTCGAGTCAAATCACAACTTCGCCTGTTACCCTGAGCGAAGTTATGATTTATTCTGTATAGGCGAAGTTAGGGGTGGGGCGAAGTTGGTAATAACTTCGCCTTAACTTGAACTTCGCCTGATAAATGTTAAATAAAAAGGGCCGGGCGAAGTTAATGATAACTTCGCCTAACCACAACTTTGCCTCATATACTGTTAAATAATTAAATATCAGGCGAAGTTAAACCTTAGGCGAAGTTAAGGATAACTTCGCCTAAACTGTAACTTCGCCTGAATATGAATCGGCAACAGTTTAGACGTTCAAACGAAGTGATTTTGGTCAATTTGGAGATTGCGGACTCAACCAAACATGTTTTGACGGAGATCAACACGATCAAGTTGAATATGACTACGTTAAAACAAGTTTGAAAAGCGGGTGTTAGATGTTTGAAAGAACGGGGTCGTGAATCGGGTCGAAACGATCTCTGATTAACGTCATGACGTAGATTATAAGATATGACGACACTACACACCTATAAATCGGATTGGTATTTGTCAAACATAACAAAGACTGAATCGAAAAATAACTTCGCCGAGGTTACTGGAAGATAAGTTCGCTGGGTTTGAAAATAATGATGAGTCTGACCAATAATGTCTTTATATAGGGTCAAAGATGAACAGGCGAAGTTGGGGCTAACTTCGCTTACCCCTTAAGTTCACCTGTTATATTAACTTCGCTTGATAACCATGTTACAAAACAGACCCTCTAATTTGAACATTATGCTTTTAACTTTTAAACCTTCCTTTAAAAAGTAGAATGTTACGATCAAAGACCAAGTAACCAGATATAAGGACATAAAACGACATAAGTAGAATAAAACTTAGAAATAAAGTACACGGGATCAAATTTCAGTCTCGACAGGGACTACCACGTTTTAGAAAAGATCCGAACAGGAATCATACTAATTAAGTGACTGTCACATAGATCCATGTTCAGCTGTATTATGACATAAAGAAACAGGTTGTAAGCAGGTAAATAACTTAGAATGGTTTTCATCGCTTCTGTGATACGGGTTAGGTTCAATTAAGCTCAAAATATAAATGCGCAACACCTCAGAGATTATGATGTCTCCTATCTATTCTCAAAGCGTATTTGGCTTTCCCCAAGTCACCCCGAGTTGACCTCAACCCGTAGTGTCTGATTAAATAGTAAGTACACGTCGATCAATAGAGTCTTCTTCCCGTTCTCTATCTTGCATCTTGATTGAGAAGTATTAACATTATAAGCTCTAAAATGTCTCAATAACACATAAATTTTTTATTCTTTTTTTTAATAAATATTTACACAGTTTCAGAGTAGTAAACAACTGCAAGTCCCGAATCTGGATCACTGCAGTTTCTTGATACGCTATCTTCACGGGAATCAGAACACTCATGGGCTCGTGTATGACTGGGTAATCGCTTTTCTGCCTATCATTCGGAAAGATATATGCGGAGACATACACAACTCTTAATGAGTTTCCACTTAAGATCGAGGAGATTTAGTTAGTATCACTTCTACTTTTACGCACCATAAAAAGCTACCAAGACATACAATGACTGTTCTAAAGTCTTTTAGGCCTAATAACTTCACTAGTTAAGCACACAGAATCAGTTTGTCTATCACTTTCCAAGGTTGGATCAATTTTCTTTTAAACATAGTAAAGAAACTTCTTACGAAGTAGTAGACTTGAAAAATTATTTCATCTCCCAAAAAAAATTTAACTTCTATCGCCCCGATCAAGTCGAAGTCTTCAGGTAAACGGCTATCCTGAAGATCCAATGGATCAGCTGGACCGACCACATACGAGTATGTGTCCTTCTAACTAAGTATGAACGACTAATTTTCAGCGAAAGAATAAAAACACATCATAAACCGCCCCGGTCACTTTCAATCATCTGGTTAATGGCTATCTTCATACTCTACAGGTAGAAATGAGGACCAAACATATCCGAAGATATGTCCTTCAAACTGAAGCAACCGACATAATTCTAAGCGATAGTGAGGTTTTTTTTTTTAAACAAAAACGAAAAACACGGTTACTCGGGATTGATCATCCCATTTAGCTCAACAAGGTTTTGAAAACGAGTTTTGTCGAACGCTTTAGTAAACAAATCAGCGAAATTATCTAACGAATCAACCTTTTCGAGCATTATCAATTTCTTCTCAGCACAATCCCGTATAAAATGATGACGAATGTCAATGTGTTTAGTTTTGCTATGCTTTACAGGATTGTTAGTTACTGAGATAGCAGCAGTGTTATCAATGCAAATAGGAGTATGAGTGAAATTCAGACCGTAATCGCGCAATTGCTGTTGTATCCAAAGAACCTGGGAGCAGCAGTTCGATGCTGCCATGTATTCTGCTTCACAGGTAGAAATGGCGACTGAGGTCTGCTTCTTGCACTGCCATGACACTAATCTGCCTCCAAGAAACTGACATCCACCTGTTGTTGACTTCCGATTCTGATTGCATCCTCCATAATCAGAATCTGTGTAGGCGACTAACTCCAAGTCTCCTCCTTTCGTGTACCACAACCCTAGCTTAGGCTTGCCTTTGAGATATCGCAATATCCTCTTCACACCCTTCATGTGAGATTCCTTTGGGTTTGCCTGAAAGCGAGCACAAAGACAAACTGCAAACATAATATCAGGTCTAGATGCAGTTAAGTACATTAAAGAACCTATGATTGCCCGATATTGGGTGGGGTCCACGTCTGCATCACTGTCTGAATCAGCATCCAGTTTATGGTTGACGCAAACTGGAGTATCAAATGGAGTGTTGTCCTCCATCTTGAAGCGTTTGAGAACGTCTTGGCCATATTTAGTCTGATGAATGAACATCCCATCTTTCTTCTGATCAACCTGCAGTCCTAAAAAGAAAGTTAGTTCACCCATAGCACTCATTTCAAACCTCTTTTTCATGACGGCTTCAAATTCCTGACACATGGCGACTTTTGATGCAGCAAAGATGATGTCGTCCACGTAGACTTGCACCAGAAGAAAGTCGCTTCCTTTTCTCTTAACGAACAGTGTGCTATCGATCTTTCCCCTTTCAAATTCATTGTCAAGCAAGTAATCGGATAGAGTTGCGTACCAGGCACGAGGGGCCTGATGTAGCCTATATAGCGCTTTACTTAGCTTGTACACGTGATCAGGAAAGTCTGGGTCAGGAAAACCCGGAGGTTGCTCAACGTACACAACCTCATCGACTTTACCGTTAAGAAACGCACTTTTCACGTCTAACTGGAACACCTTCATCTCCTTGTGTGCAGCAAATGCCAAAAACAATCGAATCGCTTCCAATCTCGCTACAGGAGCAAACACTTCATTGCAGTCGATCCCTTCTTGCTGATTAAAACCTTTTACAACCAGCCTCGCCTTGTTCCTGATAATTATCCTTTTTCATCTCTCTTGCATTTGAAAACCCATTTTGTGCCAATCGCATGCACATTTTTCGGTTTTGCAACCAAATTCCATACCTCCATCTTCTTGAACTGGGCTAACTCTTCTTGCATGGCTTCGACCCACGAGCTGTCCTTGAGAGCCATTTGATAGTTCTTTGGTTCAATCTGGCTGATGAAGCAGGTGTACAAGCATTCGTTAATGATGCATGTATCTTTAATGCTTGTGTAAACACAAGTGTGCTCATTCAAGCTTCGTCTTGTTTATACACCGTCGGACAGATCACCTATCACGTTCTCCAAAGGGTGATTTTTGTGAACACTCGTAGTCGGAACGGAACTGACTTGCAGATTGTCTTCCAGGTTCGAAGGTAGCTCATCAATGGGTGATTGTTGTTGAGAATGAAACGGATTGAAGAATTCCTCTTCTGTAGAGGCAGCAGGGGTATCGACAGTATTTGACAAGGAAGGTTGACATTCATCGTACTGCGGTCGTTGCACAAAATTTTCTTCCTCATCATAAGGCATCTTCGTAGCAATTCTCTCATCAACTTCTGCACAATCCAAGTAAGGCAAATTAAAAGATTTAAAAAGCCTATCATAGTCGAAAGCCCTAGCGGGTCTCGTGCTTGGTTTTGGTGATTTGTAACTTGTGATGTCAGTATTACACACCACCTCAACCTTGTTGGTCGATAGATTAAAGACTCGTCTGTTGGGGGTCCCAACAACATATCCGACTAAAATACCTTCGTCGGCTATCTCACCAAATTTTGAGTTCGTCTTTAATATCGAACACGGGGACCCGAATGGTTCGAGACCACTCAAGTTAGGCTTTCTACCATGCATAAGTTCATAACATGTTTTATTCAATCTTTTAACAGTTAAAACTCTATTAAGGATATAACAGGCTGTTGCGACAGCTTCAGCCCAGAACACCACAGGAAGTTTAGAATCAGCCAGCATGGTTCTGGCTCCTTCAATTAGCGTTCTGTTCTTCCTCTCAGCCACCCCATTTTGTTGCGGAGTATACGGAGCGCTGTACTGGTGGTCTATCCCTTTCTGTAAGCAGAATATCTCCATCTGATAGTTTTTGAACTTTGTCCCATGTCAGTCCTGATGTATTTAACCTTCTTCCCCATAATATTCTCAACCTTGGTAATCAAATTCATTACCAACTGAACCATTTCATCCTTTGTCTTCAGGAAATATACCCAAGAATATCGAGAGAAATCATCAGTTATCACCAAGCAGCATGATGTTCCACCTAGGCTTTTTACATTCACGGGACCGAAGAGATCCATGTGAAGTAGGTCTAGGGTACTGACTATTGAATTAACCTTCTTGGTGTGATGAGATTTCTTGTGTTGCTTTCCATTTTTGCACGATAAGCATTGGTCTTCAAAGTTGAAATTTTTCAAGGGAACACCCAGCACCAGCCCATTCTTGACAATGTAGTTCATTTTTCGAAGATGAATATGCCCCATTCTTCGATGCCATAACTCGAACTCCGATTCAGTTGCTTTTGACAGAAGACATGATTCTTCTGTTGCCATCTCAGTCGACCTCATGTCCATAACATATGTATTCTTTTCCCTTGGAGCCTTCATTACTATCCATTCCTCTGGTATCTTGAAACCAGGATACAGTACGATCGCTTCATTTTTGGTAAAGTGCACAGTGTAATCTTTGTCACAGATCTGAGATACACTCAGCAGATTATGCTTCAGCTCTTCAACGAAATTCACTTTTTCTAACTTCATTTTACCATTAGTCACCGTCCCAATTCCAGTAATTCTTCCACCACTCTCTCCAGCAAAACTTACTCTACCTCCCTGAACAGGTTTCTATTCGTGTAACAAATTCTTGTTAACCGTCATGTGCCGGGAATAGCCGCTATCCACAACCCATAGATTGTTTGCAGCCCTGATCAACTGTTCCTGCACGAATAAAGCAAAGGATTAAAATCTGGGACCTATTGGTCTTGGGTCGATTAAATCTGTTAAAAGGCATCCAGTACTTTGGCTGTCCAAAGTTAGTATTAGAATGATTTATGTAAGTCCTAAAAGGATACCTTCTAGTAGATTGACTCTGAGGCCATCCAAACCTTCGTGAATTAAATGAATTATTACTAATGATTTGGTTGTTAACAGGGAAAAACTGAGATCGACTTCTTTGAAAACCTGGATTAGTCCAATATCTGAACTTTGATGAGTTTTCATTTTTACCATTATAGTAATTACTGTTAGTTCTACTCTCAGTTTTCGAAGGCCTCATACCTCTGAATCTCTGATTCAGAGGGCAATCAGCAATCAAGTGTCCTATTTGATTGCATCTGAAACAGCTCCTGTGTTCAACTTTCGTCTCAACAGTTGTTTTAGATGTTGAGGTTGCATTACTGCCCGTTTGTCTAACATATGGTGGGACATACGGGTTTAGTGGAGAATTCTTTTCAGTTGGTTTATGTTCCTCTCCACGTTTTAGTAACACAGCCTCTTCTTTTGTCTCACTAGACTCAGAGGTCTTGTCCGAATTTGATGAGACAGGACTAGGAACAGAAATCTTAACATTAGAAACAGGCTTACTTGTTTCGCTTTTACTAACTTCTGGATCTTTAATCGTAACCTTAACAGGAACTGTCTGACCAATTTCAACATCAACAGATTTCTGATTACTAGGATCATAAGTATAGTTATGATTATAAGGAGGTGAAACTTCAGAATATCCAATTCCTCCCCTTTTAACTGGGGAACGTCGATCACTTACGAGGTGATCAAGTATTGCGGAGGAATTTCTAAATTGCTCAAGCTTTCTGTTTAGTTCCACCACTTTCACCTGGTAATCAGCTATCTGTTTATCCCTTTCAGCAATTAGTTTGGTTTTCTCTTCTAACACTTCATAGCTAAGATCAATTACCTGGCTTTAAGACTTCTGATATCTTTCTCACTAGCTTTTATTTTTACCGTGTAATTTTTTTCTCTAGTTTTAGTGTAATAATGATCTTCTTTTAATGTTCTAAATTGAGCATCCAAACTAACAAACTGATCAGTTATTGTTTTCAGCTGTTCAGACAGATTTTCACATTTTGTACAAGGGAGTTTAGAACTTACCATAGAGAGCTGATCTGTCACCTCTGCCATATAAGCTTGATCTTCTCTTGTCTCTCTGTTTTTTCCTTCAGTTTCGATGTTAACCAAGTTGGCCTGTTCGAACACTTCCTCAACTTGCAGATTCTAATTGTATTCCCCGTTCTGTCTGGATATCATCGCCCTATTCTCGTTACTTCCCCCATTTGGTTGTGTTGGCCTGTTCTGACTACGTTCCACTCGTTCATTTGTTCATTCTTTAGCAAAGTGTCCATTCTGTTGACAGTTATAACACCAAACCTTTAACTTATCAAACCCTGGTCTTTCACCAACGAATTTTCTACCAGTCTTCTTCATAAACCGTTTAACTCTTCTTACTATCATCGCCATCTGTCACTGCAGATCCATCTCCTCCAGATCATCAGCATCGATCTGATCATAGTCTTCGTCTAAAGTTGCAGGGTCAACAATTTTCCTTTAATGTAATTTTCGTAAGAAGCAATGAAAGATGCATAGAGAGCAAACTGCTGTTCAGCAGATTTAACACTCATGGGCATCTGAGAGAACATGTTGTTCGGAACGCTTGAAGAAAAACTACCCTTTGTTGTTTGAGGATTAGAAGTGTTTGATCCACCAACTACGAAACACACATCACCATCCATGTTGAGAGTTACATGACCATCATGAGTTGAGTTAGAGCTCGAGTCTCCCTTTGAGTAGTAAGCAGACGATTCTGACTTCGAACTTGAACTTGAATTAACTTTCGCACCATACATTCCCGGATCCTGAACCTGATCAGTTTGTGTCTCTTTTCGAACCATGTTAAGTTTAAAAGTTCGTAGTTTGTTGACTGCTGTTTCCAAGTCAATGTTGGCAAACTCTTTATCTTCTCTCATCAAGACAGTGTACATCTCCCATTTCGGTGGGAGAGCATCAAGGAGTTTTTCTACGATCTTCTCTTCTTTGTAAACAATGGAATAATTGCTGAGTTCGGTCATCAGGTGATAATATCTTGTGATGATATCATCAAGTGATTCATTCTTCAAGTACTTGAACACCGAGAATTGGGTTTTGAGTAGCTTAATATTGGATGCACGTATCCCCACATTACTTTCAAATCGGTTTTCAAGCACTTCCCATAGCTCTCTAGCGGTTTTATATTTCCTGAAGGTGTGAAGAATCTCTTGTGGAAGAGCCATTGTTATCGCAGCATGAGCTTTGCTTTCAGCCTCATACATCTTCTTTTCTTCCTCTTCCATCTTATTGTATTTCTTAATTTGTTCACGACCCTCATACAAAGCCGTTGGTGGAATGTATCCATCTTGAATGCACACCCACATCTTAGCATCTTGATATTTAACATACTGCTCAAACCGATCTTTCCAAGCCACGAAATCGGTACCCTTAAGCATTTTCGGTGCCTTAGTAGCTGAACCTGCTTCCACCTCCATTTTCACCAGTTCCGTAATATTTATAGAAGTCATCTTTGGAAGAAATACAAACGAGCACTCAAAGAAACCAAAAATAAAAATTTTATTCTGAACAGTACTGTAGGCGAAGTTAAACTTAACTTCGCTTAAGTCTTAACTTCGCTTGAATTCTTAACTTCGCTCCTTTTTAAATTCGCCTGATTAGGCGAAGTTGTAGATAACTTCGCTCCTTTTTAACTTCACTTAAGTTAAGCGAACTTGTGAGGTAGGCGAAGTTGTTAATAACTTCGCTTAACCTTATATCTTCGCCTAAATCCTACAAACAGTAGCGGCAACTTCTCCTGATGAACAATTGTTTTTGCAGGTTCGATTTTGACGTTTTGCGAGGTATGCGAAGGTGTAATGGGTTGTATTTGATGGTGGGAGGTGAGTAAGACACAAAAACTCGGTATATTAACGTAAACTCGTCCCGCGAATAGTCGAACGGAACGATTTCTACACCCGTGTGATAATCCCGAACCACACAATCACGAGCAAATGCTCTGATACCAATTGTAGGTTCCCAGCCGGATCTACACGGAATATCTCGTTCTACGTAGGTGCGGAATCCCTACGTAAGACGATACGAGCGTAGAAGACGATACACGTTAAACACAATCAAACACACGTTACAATAAACAAAGAACACGTTGTATTGCAACTGATAACACGTGATATATCAATCACCGATTACACAAAACTGAACAACTCCTTCCAAAACCTAGCCGCAGCTAAACATTTATAACATACGACAACTTCGCCTAACATGTTTAGGCGAAGTTGTCACTAACTTCGCTTGTTTCACAAGTTCGCCCATATCAGACGAACTTGAGACACAACTTCGCTTAATTTCAAATACAAAACATACTAACTCGATTACAGACACTAGATACTGAACTACTGACATCATGTACCAACAGACTCCCCCTTGGCAGTAGCTTCATATCTCTATCTTCAAACACGTGTCTCGTAATCCCAAAAATCTTGTATCTTCCATCTTCAAGCATGAACGCCTTCTCGTACACAAACTGAAACTACTCTTTGATATTTCTTTGCTTCTTCTTTCCAAGCAGGAATGTAAAATATCTTTTTTCTCGTTCAGCACCTTCAGATCAGCTTGAGACAAATTCACTAAATGCATAGGATCATATACTCTCATCAGCTCTTGTACATCTTCATCCTCCATTACTGCTTCAGCTGTTTCACAATCAACGTACCACCATTTTAGATCTTTGAGCACATCCTTGGGCATTTGTTTCATCGGCACTTCTTTTAGACACCGGATCGGCTTATACTTCATTATCATCCAAGGCTTGCCATCTGCTCTCATTCCTCTGTCTTTGTCTTCAACGAGCTTTCCTTTCTGTGGTTTCAACAGCTCGAACTTTTTCTCCTTTATGCTTTCCTTCCAGACTATCTTCCCAATGATCCTAGCCATGTTATCATCACTCCTGTTTATCAACCCCAACCTGGCTAAGTCCTTCACTTCACATTCAGGCAACGTATTCAACGATCTCAACAGCCTCTTGAAATACTGAACCCCATCATACCGCAAAAAGCCTCAACTGCTCATCATATAACCAGCGTATAATCCCCCTTTTCGATTCAGCATAATCCCTGATGTTGTAACTTTTCTTGAGCATAGTAGGGACCGCCGGTTTCTTAGTCTTTACGAACCACTGAGCGTAGCCTTCTTTCCATCTTGGCTGCTCCTCCCATTCTGTCTCATCACATCCCGTATCTTGACCCAAATCTGACTTTTCAACCTCTGGAATTTCATGCTCAACATTCTCCTCCACAATCTCTCCCTCTTCGACTTCACTATCAATCACGATCTCAGCCCCTATCTTCTCTATCTTCTCCAACGGTAACACATCCTCATCACCTATAACATCATCTAACACCTCCTCAGCATCCACAACCACCACATCGTCACCCCCTGAACCGCCAGCTGCACTCGTTGACTCCCCCTGAGATGTGGAAGTCCCAAGAGCTTGTTCAGTTCTTGGCAACTCTCCACCTGCACCTTTCGATGCATTGGGATCATCGTCTCGATCGTTACGCTTTTTTGTCCTCAGCTCGTCACTCTTACAGCTCAGGAGATTTCTGGCAATCATACTAATCTTTGCCAAATCATAGAAGAGATGGTGTTTTCTGAACATCGTAGATATAGGCAATCATACGTAGCCAGGTTTGTTGGTGCTTTTCTGTCGAGCTGTAGATATAGGCAATCATACCCCACTGCCTATATCTTTGCCAAACATAGAAGATTTCTGGCAGACAGTGGAGTATGATTCTCGAGTCGAGCCCCCGGTTATGCGTGCAATGGTTAACAATCAGATAGTGCAGTTCTCGTCTGAACAGATCAGGGTGGCTTTGCAGTTTGGGGATGAAACGAGAGACGATCCTACAGATTTCGTGGCTCCATTCAGAGATGGTGCTTTTCTGAGAATGGGATATTCTGGTCCATTGGGAGATACTCAAAGACGAAAGGGATTCTTGTTAGACCAATGGCGATTTCTCATGCACGTGATGATCATGTGTATGTCGGGGAGAAAGGCTGGTACAGATGGAATGGGTGCGACCATGCAGTCGGCAATGACATCACTGACTTACAATAAGCGTTATAGCTTTAGTCAGATGGTGTTCTACGAGATAGACCGTCAAAGACGAGCGGTGGCGCGTGAGAGATTTCTGATGTATCCAAGATTCCTTCAAATGATCTTGAATCATGTTGCTCCCACGTTACCTCAGCGCCGCCCGATTAGATATGTGGAGAGTGTAAGCAAGAGGATCTTCGCTCAGTGTAGATCATCAAGTGCAAGAAGTAAACCTGAGCTCCGTCCTCGACATACTCCATTATTTGGGTACTTGATCAACCCAGAGTATGTCCCAGCTCGTGGGGACGAGTTTCGGGATCCGGCACCACAACAGGCTGGAGCACCTCAACCACCACCTGAGGTACAACAAGCTTTACCTGCTGCTCCTGTTGTGGTACCAGAGGAAACTGTAGACCTTGAAGCTGCTTTTGGCGGTCAAGGTTTTTTCGATATGGAACGTGTTGATCCTGAGGAAGAGGTGCAAGTCTTGGTTGCACGGGTTACTAGTGTGGATGTTGCTATGGCAGCTACGACGGAGGCTGATTCTGATTCCTCAGATGATGATGTGGCTGAAGCTAGACGGATTTTAGTTACACAAGAAATGATTCATGGGAAGAGGAAGAGAGACAACGATGACAGTGATTCGGACTTTGAGGAAGATTTACATCAGTTGGTCCATAGATCGAGAAGAGAAAGGGCAGGTGCAGGTTCGGGAGCTGGTGAGAGCTCAAGGGTGGTTCGTTTCACTCCACCCGCACTGTCTGGTATGACTATAGTCTCTACACCATTGCCAGTTACAGGGTCAATCGCCACGGATATTCCCGTGGTGACTACCTCATCTTCCTTCGGCATCCCACCCACTACATTCCAGCTCTCGACTCCGGAGATTGTGTCCTTGCCACCTCCAACTCTTACTCCAACGGAGGTCGTAGCAAGGTTTGTTGAGTCGACAGTTGTTGCTACTGCAGAGTTGTCGGTTACGATACCACCTGCGGTTACGTTTCCACCTGTTTCTGAGGTGCCGGTCACATTGGGAATCCCTCCTCCGTACACTCAAGACATATCATATATGAGGTTTGATTTCGATGCAACCTTATCCGATTCGGAAAGAATAGCAGCGCTTGAAAGGGTCGTGGCAGAACAATCAAGAGTAAATCTTATCCAGACTCATGCTATTCAGCGCCTCGTTGCGTTGAATCAAATTCAGTCGTCCCTCCTGATCGAGCATGGTAAAATAATTGATGCCTTGAAACAGTTCTTGGCATCTCAGGGGGAGATGAGCTGTAAGGGTGACGAGCTGAGGACAAAAAAGCGTAACGATCGAGACGATGATCCCAATGCATCGAAAGGTGCAGGTGGAGAGTTGCCAAGAACTGAACAAGCTCTTGGGACTTCCACATCTCAGGGGGAGTCAACGAGTGCAGCTGGCGGTTCAGGGGGTGACGATGTGGTGGTTGTGGATGCTGAGGAGGTGTTAGATGATGTTATAGGTGATGAGGATGTGTTACCGTTGGAGGAGATAGAGAAGATAGGGGCTGAGATCGTGATTGATAGTGAAGTCGAAGAGGGAGAGATTGTGGAGGAGAATGTTGAGCATGAAATTCCAGAGGTTGAAAAGTCAGATTTGGGTCAAGATACGGGATGTGATGAGACAGAATGGGAGGAGCAGCCAAGATGGAAAGAAGGCTACGCTCAGTGGTTCGTAAAGACTAAGAAACCGGCGGTCCCTACTATGTTCAAGAAAAGTTACAACATCAGGGATTATGCTGAATTGAAAAGGGGGATTATACGCTGGTTATATGATGAGCAGTTGAGGCTTTTTGCGGTATGATGGGGTTCAGTATTTCAAGAGGCTGTTGAGATCGTTGAATACGTTGCCTGAATGTGAAGTGAAGGACTTAGCCAGGTTGGGGTTGATAAACAGGAGTGATGATAACATGGCTAGGATCATTGGGAAGATAGTCTGGAAGGAAAGCATAAAGGAGAAAAAGTTCGAGCTGTTGAAACCACAGAAAGGAAAGCTCGTTGAAGACAAAGACAGAGGAATGAGAGCAGATGGCAAGCCTTGGATGATAATGAAGTATAAGCCGATCCGGTGTCTAAAAGAAGTGACGATGAAACAAATGCCCAAGGATGTGCTCAAAGATCTAAAATGGTGGTACGTTGATTGTGAAACAGCTGAAGCAGTAATGGAGGATGAAGATGAACAAGAGCTGATGAGAGTATATGATCCTATGCATTTAGTGAATTTGTCTCAAGCTGATCTGAAGGTGCTGAACGAGAAAAAGATATTTTACATTCCTGCTTCTTCCTAGTCCTGTCTCATCAAATTCAGACAAGACATCTGAGTCTAGTGAGTTAAAAGAAGAGGCTGTGTTACTAAAACGTGGAGAGGAACAGAGCATGGTAAAATGTTGATCAATTTGTGTGATCAATTATAGGTTCTTATACCAATTAAACGTTATGCGAGAAGGCAACGTATGCTCTTTGCCAAAGCATAACAAGAGCTCGTCACCCTTACAGCTCGACAATCATACTCCACTGCCTTACAGCTCGTCTCAATCATGAACTACTGACATCATGTACCAACAAACCCAGAAAATAAGCTTGATTTTAGATACTTTTCAGGTACTGGTTTTCAAGTAATAAAAGTGAACAAATGCAAATTGGAAATCACCTGTTCAATTTCAATTTAAATTTAAGGAAACTTTATAATGTTTTAGAAGACAATGAAATCCTAAATAAAAGAAAAAAACTTACGTATGTTAGAAAGGCTAGTTACCTTAATCGCCAAGCAAGATGAATTGGACAGAAAAAGGCTTGGTGACTGCAAATAGAGTGTTGATTCAGGTTAGTAATTATCTCCCTGAAGATAAGGTAAGACTTTTAGACCACGCCACTGCTGGCGCCACCCCTAACCGGCAGACTGCCGCCTAGGGTTGTATTTGGGAACCCGGCGACAGTAAATCTGCCCACCAGAGAACTGAACACCGAACCCCGACTTATGGTTCAAACCAAGAAGACGCTGCGAAGATGATGTAGATAGGGACAGAACCACGTAAATACGCCCAACTGATCACTGAACGGCTGAACCACGGCCGTCCGGCGTCACCCACCTGGCAAAGCGACATTCAGTTTATGAACATCTAGACATAGACAGAGACAGCGGGTTGTAGAAATCCGTATCATCAGGGTCCAAAGCGACGATGGTCTATGAGGAAGGAAGGAAAGATATGATGATGGAAGGGTGAAATGAGGCAAGAGGCAGAAGAAGAGGTAGAAAGGTCCAACTTAAATTATCAGAGTCACAGTAACACGTATATGGCTGGAAACTCATAATTTCATGAATAGTTAAGATTTTGTGAGGCTGACACAATTTACTTATTAATATATATATATAATAACACAAAATGCAACATTGTTACCAAACAAAAACTAAAAAAAACATGAATCACCATAAATAGTCTACGTACGTACGTACCCCTTACAATTAAGACACAAACATACGGTATCCATACTAGACACGACACTCATTTATTCTATATTGGTAGCATTTATGAACTCTTGATCACATTCAAGTTCCGTCATATATTCCGGCAATAAGCAAGCTTCTACGTCCATGCTCCCGCTACCTTCCCGGCCAGGATACATGGTCAATTTCTCGTCGACCTTGTTCACGAACCCACTCCTAGCCGCAACCGCTTTCCCCAACCCAAATTCGCACCCGTACATGTCAAACCTTGGTGAACTCCCAATGTGTGTGGTGTTCGGATGAAATACTTTATTCAATTTGTACACTATTGGGTTTCTATACCATGACTCAACCCACTTTTTCACTTCTGCATCGTCATAGTTTGTCACTGCTTCATGCATCTTCAACGAGGCCCATCCAAGCCCACGAGCCATTAGATCCCCAACAGTTGCGGTTCCCATAACTACGCCCACGGGACTACCAAAGTAATCATCATACAGAGGTAGATTCACCCTACGCCGGTTGCTAACAACAAGTCTACAAACCGTTTCACTATTTTCTGGTTGGTGCCGAGCTCGAGTTACACACCTCCAAAAAAGTGCGGACACCGCCTGTAAACTCGATATCTTTTGCGTACTGCATTCCGCGTTTGCTTTTGCTTTGAGTTTAGCGACTGCGGCTGAGGAGAAATGGAAGAATCTCTCCCTAACTTGCGGTTTTTCAGATCTTTCGATGAACTGATTATCTTGATGGGAAAACGGGAGCTTTGTAACAGCACCGTATCCTTCAAGGACCCATCGTTTGAATATCGGAGGACGTGATATGCTGAAATATCCATTTTCATCTTTAGATCTGAATACTTCACTCCAGGAAGCCATGAAATGCCAGAAAGATGTTCCATCGGCTAGAAGGTGGTTCACCGAGCCACCGATGAAGATTCCATCAGTAAGCTCGGTTACCTGAATGCATAGTAATGGGAGTGTATGACCATTATGGTTAATAGCGTCATTAAGGTCGAAGAATGAATGAACAACCGAGGGTACATGAAGAAACACTAATCGACCCCGGGCAGATTATGGATAATCTGGGGGTTAAATAGATGTTTCCCACGAGGGGTTAGACCCGGCAAAGATGGTTCTTCTGATAACCTGCAAAACAGACACCGTGAGCTCGTCACTGAGAAGGGGGGGTACCTCCTTGTGACCACCCTCTGGCGTGAGAATCAGACTAGATTGCTCTTGAATATGTGTATATTAAGAGATTGCTAGAGCAGATATCAGGTATAAGATGTAAGATACAAGATAAGATGAGATGATCATACCATTTGGGGTATTTATAGCCGAAGGTAGGTTTCCAAGAGGGTATAGCCGGTTGAATAGTATTCCTGTTCTACCAACTGTGGCCTACGCACGTGCCATGCTGGTAGTTGATGGGTAGGCAGCGGCTGATAGTGACCAGGCCTGCTATGTACTATTCCTTTTCCACCAACTGCAGGCTATGCACGTGGTATGACAGGAGTTGGTGAGTAGGTAGCGGCTAATAGTGACATACAGTACAAGAGCATGCTGCTCGCCATACTGTTGTCAATGGGCTGTCGTATCTCTGGTTAGATCTTTTGCCCATACCTCGTCAGGTACAGTACAAAAGATCTTCCAATATCGTACGGACTGGCTCATTTGGGCGGGAGTATTCCCCTTCCCGCCTTTGTGCGGGATTGTTCCCTGCTTTGCTCATTCCTTCAGGTGACTACTGAATTATTGAGAGCTAAGTGCCTTGTGCATGTAGCCTTGCTGCGCGGGTGGCCTTCCCTGATGGCTTGTATCCGCAGCTGCGGGAACAGGCGGAGTACTTCACCATTGGGAGGCATTTCCTACGGGAACAGCTTGCGTACTGCGCGTAAGGACGTCACGTCTCTGAGCATGGTGGGTCCTGCGGATACAGTTGGTTTCTGCGCAGACGTCTCTCTTCAAGGTGAGTTCTGTGGGTCCAACTGGGCTCTGCTGGGACCTACCTCTTCAAGTCCCCCCAGTCCAATGTTCTTCTCATGAGTGTTGAATAAGTGAGGTGAACTTTTGGACTTAAGCAAAGGGTTTTTGAAAAGGGTTTAGTTTTAAGGTTTTCCATGGGGATTCTTCCCGCGGAAGTCCTTATGTCACTTGCAGAAATTCCCGACTTTCCTGCTTGATCTTTGGGTATGATGCGGGTAGGTCTGTAACCTCCTCGCAAGTCAGGAGCGTTGAGTCCCACTTGTGTGGATTCTCCATGAGGTTTTGGTAGTTTTGAACATAGTGATCAATTATGTTAAAACCACCAATTACATCTTGGAGCTTCAAACAATGTAGTTCTCGACGTTCCCGCTATGCGGGGATGTTATTCCCGTTTCCGCAAGCATTGCCCAGAAGATCCTTCTTGGTTTCAATTCCCTGCGGAGCGCTAGGTATGTGAAGGGTTTTGCCTTGACACTGTACCCGCACTCGTCTTACGGTTACTTTACTTCCAAGGTATTCCTGGCGTCAATTCCCTTCGGGTGCTAAGTATGTGAAGGGTTTTGCCTTTACACTGTACCCGCACCCGTCTTATAGTTACTTGGTCGCCGAGGTATTCTTGGCTTCAATTCCCTGCAGGTGCTAAGTATGTGAAGGGTTTTGCCTTAACACTGTACTCGCACCTGTCTTACAGTTACTTGGTTGCCAAGGTAAGGGGTATTTTCCCGCTTACTTTTGAATCTTTTTGAAATTTTGAAATTCGAAGAGTTGGTAAAAGGATAAGAACAGTCCAAACTGTTGAAATGTCGTCCGACGGTTTCTTCTGACTGTCAGGACGTGCAGGAAGTTATGGTGACGTGACAGTACATGGTCATTCCAGACGCTTTTTCAGACGCGTGGGCGTGATTTTTCGGGCGCGTGGCCGCAAAATTAATGGCACGCGTCCTTTCAACAGCTGTTGCCAGCTTGCACTTTGCCACGTGTCATAGTTTCATTGCACCTGCGATTTCTCTCTCTTCCGCATTAAATTCATCGCATTAATTGCGATGAGTATATAAAGGGGGAGAGGGTCCTTTGCAATCCACACTTTCACTTCTCTTCATCTTCTTAACGATTTCCGGCGAATACTCACTATTCCGTCGAGCATTCTTCTGAAATCGTTTTTCTGTACATCCAAACATGTCTTCTTTTGCCGAGCAGTCTGACGTGTTCGTCGAGAATCCGTCGTCCACTTCTGATAAGGACGACAAGAGCACTGCTGGCGAGTGCCAGTGCGCTCTTACTGCCGAGCTTTTTCAGTACATCGTCCGGAAGTTCATGCTCGAGCCGTTCGAGCCTGAGTTTCCGGAGCCACACCAGACGGTGTACGATGCCCCCCAGGGCAAGATAGGGGTGTACGCTGCATTCTTCGTTTATGGGAATCTCAGGTTCCCATTGACGAAGTTTGTATACCGTGTCTTGGAGAGGCACGGCGTGCATCTGAAGGAGGTACACCCGATGGCGATCGCCAAGATCCGCCACTTTGAGTGGGTGTGCCTCATTCTGGGTGTGGAGCCCCATGCTGACCGGTTGATGACGTTCTATTCTTGGAGGTGCATCCAGGGGTGGTACACCTTGGTCAATCGGATCAAGGGGTTGAAGATCTGCGCTACCGAGGGCAGTCTTCGGTCGTGGAAGCGTGAGTTTTTTTATATCTCCGCTCGCGTCATCCCCCTTGCGATGACCTTTAAGAATGGGAGAGCACTCCCCGCCCTTCACGCCCTCAACTACCAGGAGGCGGAGTGGTTCGCCAAGATCTCCCGGGTCCAGACTCCGGTCTACCGCTTTGTGGAGTCTGGGATGGTGATGCTTAGGATGAGCCGGATGTGGAAGGAGGCGTCACAGGTTCCCATCGTCCTCGAATACGGTTTGAACTCTGTCCCTTACGGTATGCTCTGTCTTCTTTGTTTATATAGGTTTGTCTTCTAACTATTTTTCTTTTGTTTCAGAGGGGAATGACTTGCAGTCGCTCCTGCATCCGCGGGAGGCTGATAGTCCCGCTCGGATGGGTACTCGTGCTCTAGATGAGAATGAGTTGCCCATCCTTGAACAGACGGCGGATCGGTTCGTGGAGGTCTACCCGCCAGGCCACGAGATCCTGAGCGCCAGGCGGCCAGGTAAGGAGTTATTCAACCCTCAACCCCTCAATGCTGAAACCTCTGCTGGAATTCCTCTAATCTTGTGTTCTGATGAGGAATCCGCAGATGGTCCTCCGTTGGTGCGGAAGAAGAAGGCTGCCGGCGGGAAGGGGAAGGCGAAGGTTGCCTCCACTGCCGATCCGGTGCCTCGGTCTGATTCAGAGACTGAGAGCGAGGAGGTGGCGGGGAACCCTGGTGGTGATAAGACCACTGCTCCGGAGGCTGAGACGACCGTCACCTCCGAGCAGCCAAGGACAACGACGGTGAGCGGCGTGAAGAGGCCGGCTCCATCGGGTTCGTCCCCGCCTGTTCGCACTTTTAGGCTCAATAAAACCCGTAAGTACAAACTTTACTTTTTAACTTCATATCTTTCCGCCATTATACTTATATCTTCTTTGTGCAGGCGTGGATGCTACCGGAGCGGGGAGGAGCACCTCCGGACCCATGACGGTAGGCTTGGTCAACCTACCTGAGGCGATGACCCAGGCGGCTGCGCCTGCTTCAGTTGGTTCAGTTGCTCACCCAGTTGAGCCAACTGTTCCAATTGTGATGACATCTCCGCCGGCTGTCAGTGCCATATTTACTGAATCTTTCACTGAGCCGGCGGTGACTATTTCTGCGGGTACTTCCGCAGCGGCGACCACGGTTGTGAGTTCACCTCCGGTGAGTTCACCTCCGTTGGTTTCTACCGTGGCGGCCTCCATGCCTCCGACGTTGGCAGCTACAGCCGATCCTTCAGGTATGCTTGGGGCTTCTCGCCAACCTCTGCCTCCTTCCCATCTGCCTGACCTCTTGGATGGATTTCCCTTAGGTTCAGGTGATGGGTTTGGCGGCTATCGGCCTGTTGTCGACCCTACAGGTGCGTAGGGTTCTTTTGGCCTTTTTTTTTTTATATATCATTTTTTCCTAACTGCTTTTTGTTTTTTGCAGAGTCGGATTCCAATGAAGTGTATGTTCCACGCTGGAACATCCGCCAAGGAACAACCATTCGCACGCCTGTGGAGTGCGTGGAGTGGGCTCGTCACGCAGCTCCCAGTGGTGCGTTGGGGGAAGCAATGGCTAGCTACCAGGAGGGTAGGCTAACCAATGAGCTGCGGATTCTCCTGGCCCGGATGCAGCCGCGCGTCGAGCTGCTTTGTCGTGAAAACGACAAGTTAAAAGCAGCTCGCATCCAAGAAGTAACTCAGGCGCGGGCTGTCCGGGAGGAGAACAAGAGGCTTACCGCAGTGGCTGCGGAAAAGGAGAAGGCCTTCAAGGCCCTCGAGGTTGAAGTTCAGGCCCGTCTCGAGGCCCGTTCCAAGGCTGCCCAAGCTGTTAACGAACAGCTTTGGCTGGCTAAGGAAACTGCACGGAACGCAACTGAGAGGGCCACCAAGACTGAAGCTGTTGCTGAGCCTCTACGCCTCGAGAATGAGGAACTTAAAGCCAAACTAGAGGCGCTACAACAGGCTCATGATGCCTTGGCGATGGAAGACGCCAAGAAGCTCCAAGAGATCTTAGACCAGAGGGGGGTGCTTGACCATACTGAGCGGAAGCTAAAGGGCGTTGAAGAGGCTGCGGCTAAAGAAGTGTTGCTTGCCAACCTTAACAAAAGTGAAGCCAAACGCGCCCGTAACCAAGCTCAAGCTGCCCTCCAGGAAGCTCTGGTTACCAAGGAATGGCTTCTTCGAGAAGCGTTGTCTCAGGTAAGCTTAGCTTCATAATGTCTTCACGCTTTTCTTTGTAAATAGAAAAGGTTTTGATACTTGTATATTTTTTTTTTTTGTAGGTTGTGCATCGAGTCTTCACGGACACATCATACGACGATGCCATGAGCGCAGCCCTCAACGCTTCTCATGAGGATGGGGAAAAGGCCGGCTTCCTGCTTGGTCTAGGGTTCGTTGAGAAAGGCATCCCGCCTTCCAACTTCCCTTTGTATGATGTGGATACTGAAGCTATTTATGACCAAGCAGTGAATCTGTATGCCGCCTTCCGGCATCCGGTGGTGGAGAAGGTGAACGAAGTTGCTGCTGCTGATGATGGGCTAGCTATCCTTAAAGCTTTCCTTGAACCGCCACGCTCTACTGATGGTGCTGGTCCAAGTGGAAGTGGTCCTGAAGCTTGATCCTGAAGATCCCTTCCCACTGTTAGGATAGGTTTACCTTGTATAGATTTATATTCTTGTAGGCGGGTAGTTACCCGGCCATTCTTGTAATGAATATTATGAAATATAAATCTTTGTGCGGGTAAGACCGCTACTTTCACTGGATGACTTGCTTTATAAACGTTATATGACTTGCTCATGCATACTTTAGTTTAAATTAGCAATTTTTCAAGTGTTTAGAATAAGTTAACCTTTGAACGTGGTAGATAATAGGTTGAAGTTTTGCTTCCTCCTTCGTGATTGTGCGGGTAGGACCGTCACTTGCACTTAGTAGGATGGCTAAACTTTACCTATATCTGACCTGCGTGGAGGTTTTCCTCATCTTTTTAGAAATTTTCTAAGTGTTTAGAATAAGTTAACCTTTGAACGTGGTAGATAATAGGTTGAAGTTTTGCTTCCTCTTTCGTGATTGTGCGGGTAGGACCGTCACTTGCACTTAGTAGGATGGCTAAACTTTACCTACATCTAACCTGCGTGGAGGTTTTCCTCATCCTTCTGTTAGAAATTTTCTGAAGTATTTTGAATAAGTTAACCGTTCGACGTGCGGTTGTCAATAGGTTCGGTTTCCTCTCATGTTTTGTGCGGTTAGGACCGGCACTTTCATTTAGTGGGTTGACCAAAGTTTACCTATGACTGACCTGCGTGAAGGTTTGCCGTTTTTTGGGTTTATGCGGGTTTTGCCGCCTTCCCCACGCAACGACTTTCCACGTAATTATGCGGTGAGTACCGGCATCAGTGTTGAATAAATTAACCGTTCGACGCGCGGTTGTTAACAGGTTAGTGTTCAGTTTCCTCTTATCATGATTCGTGCGGATAGACCGGCACTTTCATTTAGTGGGATGACTGAACTTTACCTTTAACTGACCTGCGTGAAGGTTTGCCGTTTTTTGGGTTTATGCGGGTTTTGCCGCCTTCCCCACGCAACGACTTCTTTCACACTTATGTATGCGGTGAAGACCGGCACATCCGTGTGGAAAGTTCATAAGTATAAATGTAAAATCATCAGCGTCGATGTTCTAAGGAGAATCATTTCCATTAGAAGTGGCTCTGGGCCTTTTCTTTACAAATTTGGAATTGATCTACATACAAACTGTGTAATTGAGCTCCCTTCCATGTTGTTGGGATGGGAGTGCCATCGAGCCGATATGCACCTGGTTCGGGATCTCGTTGTTTACGCAGTATGTAGTCTCCGGCATTGAAGCTGCAATTTTATTCGTGTTTTCCCCAACTGGGGTTCTACACGCGTCAGCCTGCTCAGCGTTCGTTACGCCACGAGGTGCGCGAGCGTCCCATCTCTGACAAATTCTTCGACGATGTCCTTTACGTCTGTGCATTCTTCAGTGTTGTGGCCTTTTGTCCTGTGAAAGTCACAGTATTTGCTCCGATCAGCATTGTGACGATGTCGGATTATTGGAGCCTTTGGCCATGGGAGCTCCTCAGTGGCGAATATCTCGGTGACGCTTTTGGTGAGTGGCGTCCATCTGGAGTTCTGGTTCGACTGTACGTTATCCCTTCCGCCTAACCGATGTTGCAAGCCGGATGAGGTGTCAAAGTTTACCCTTGACTGCCAAATGCCTAGCTTCCGCTTTTTGTTTAGTCGGGCGGTAAGGACTTTGTCTTCTCTTGTTTTCTGGGTGTAGAGGTTTGTGCTCTGGGGGAGATCTCTACCCAGTTGCTTCTCCGTTTCCGCAAAGCGTTTAGCTGCTGTCATGATGGCATCCCATGTGGATGGCATGCCATCTTTACCCGTTAAGGTGCGGATGAGCTCTGGGTCGTTCGCGCCCTGGATGAAAGCAGCGCGAATAAGATCTTCGCTAATATTACCCAGACTTAGCTTCTTTGAGTTGAAGCGAGTGATGAAGTCTGGCAAAGATTCATCTTCCTCTCGAATGCATTTGAGGATTGTCCATTGCTCTTCGGTATACTTTCTTTGTTGGCTGAAGTGTTGGCTAAATTTCTGCTGGAAGTCTTCCCAATCGTAGATGTGGTGGACCGGTAGACGATCGAACCATGCTCTAGCTGCCCCAACAAGCGTCATTTGGAACATGTAACACCACGTAGGTTCCGTCCAACTACTGACGGTTGCCCCCGCTATGAACCTGTTCAAATGATCGTCTGGATCAGATATACCATCGTAAGTGCCGATGTTGGACATCTGTTTGGCACTTTTCGGGACGATTGCTTCCGCAATGTCCCTTGAAAATTTGGACGTTCCCGCCTTTGC
This sequence comes from Bidens hawaiensis, assembly GCF_021521415.1. Taxonomy (NCBI): domain Eukaryota; kingdom Viridiplantae; phylum Streptophyta; class Magnoliopsida; order Asterales; family Asteraceae; genus Bidens; species Bidens hawaiensis. Next base: position 154,604 of record NW_027496762.1, read on the forward strand.
AGCAGTTGGTGTAAATGTTTTGGAGAAGTCACGTGGGTTTCCACCCGCGTTTTTTGGTTTGAAGGTTTCTCCAAAATGCCTTCTCGGTTGGGAGTCCGTTTCCTTACGCTTCCCTTTCGCCCTATGACGAGGGTTTGCGTCACTATCGGATTCCTCCGAATCATCGTCAAAGTACTCTACGAATTCATCAGCCTGTTGGAGTAAACGTAAGCGTTCATCCAACTCAGCTTGGAATTCTTTTTGACGTGCTTCCGCCCACGCTTTAACTTCATCGAGTGTTTGGCGGGGGAGCCTCGTTCGTTGTCTCTAACTGGGTATCGGTGAATCCCAGTGAGCGATTGTTTACTGCACTTGCCCCAGCTTGGGTAACTGGGGTAGTGTTCGTAAAATTTACTGCACTTGCCCCGGCTTGGGTAACCGGGGTAGTGTTCGTAAAAACTGTGTAGTCGCCGGTATTCCCCCCAGTAGCTGGGGTTGTGGTTACCGGAGTTTCTTTAACCATCTTTCCAGAAGTTTGAAAAAACTGAAAAGAAATGAAGTTCTAGCTTTTATGCACGGTGGCATCAATGAAGAAACACTAATCGACCCCGGGCAGATTACGGATAATCTGGGGGTTAAATAGATGTTTCCCACGAGGGGTTAGACCCGGCAAAGATGGTTCTTCTGATAACCTGCAAAACAGACACCGTGAGCTCGTCACTGAGAAGGGGGGGTACCTCCTTGTGACCACCCTCCGGCGTGAGAATCAGACTAGATTGCTCTTGAATATGTGTATATTAAGAGATTGCTAGAGCAGATATCAGGTATAAGATGTAAGATACAAGATAAGATGAGATGATCATACCATTTGGGGTATTTATAGCCGAAGGTAGGTTTCCAAGAGGGTATAGCCGGTTGAATAGTATTCCTGTTCTACCAACTGTGGCCTACGCACGTGCCATGCTGGTAGTTGGTGGGTAGGCAGCGGCTGACAGTGACCAGGCCTGCTGTGTACTATTCCTTTTCCACCAACTGCAGGCTATGCACGTGGTATGACAAGAGTTGGTGAGTAGGTAGCGGCTAATAGTGACATACAGTACAAGAGCATGCTGCTCGCCAGTATCGTACGGACTGGCTCATTTGGGCGGGAGTATTCCCCCTCCCGCCTTTGTGCGGGATTGTTCCCGGCTTTGCTCATTCCTTCAGGTGACTACTGAATTATTGAGAGCTAAGTGTCTTGTGCGTGTAGCCTTGCTGCGCGGGTGGCCTTCCCTGATGGCTTGTATCCGCAGCTGCGGGAACAGGCGGAGTACTTCACCATTGGGAGGCATTTCCTGCGGGAACAGCTTGCGTACTGCGCGTAAGGACGTCACGTCTCTGAGCATGGTGGGTCCTGCGGATCCAGTTGGTTTCTGCGCAGACGTCTCTCTTCAAGGTGAGTTCTGTGGGTCCAACTGGGCTCTGCTGGGACCTACCTCTTCAGTACATTAGGGGGCGTAAGGATGTCGGAGACAGTTACGTCGTCCACGGTTGCGTGAACAAACTTGACTCCGGGGCTGTTTTCGGGTCTATGTAGATGACATAGGAAGGTGGGTTATCTTGTTTTCGAGTGGTTAAGCGAGCCGCGAGAGGGTAGAAATGAGTGAGGGTTGCGGAAAGAGATCTGCGGAGGTCATCCAAGAAAGCGGTTACAGAGAAATCTTGATTCTCGGGTGGTTTTGTGAACAGGAGACCTTTTTGGCTGTAGTTGACGTTGAGAAGGGTTAGCTCATAGGGGGTGAAGTATATGGGTTGTTTAGCATCTTGTGAGAGGTTGTGTTGTGGCTTGACGAAGCATTCGGATACACGCCTCACCTTCTCCGAAGTCATCCTAGTTTCAATTTAGTTTCCTTCAGATTTTATAACAAAATATATATGACAGTTGTTAACAATGTAAAGTTAGACAAAACAAAGTTGAATAAAGACTTGTTAAGGTTGGAACTTTTGTCCTTTTTTTTATATCAATAGACAGGTGCAAATTTTGATCTATCCATAAGAGTTGCTGTTGAAGAATTATATTGTTTGGCTTCAGTTGTTTCAGGTGCAGATAATGCATTAATGGACATTTTGGCTTTTCCCGCTTTGAAAAAGATATTTCTAAGAAAAACATAAAGCCTTAATCGTACAGAAAATGTTTAATATATTTACTTTTATGTTTTTGTTTATTTTTAAGATATTTAAATTTGATTTTATTTAAAGAGTTAATTATGATTTATTTGATGAAACCCAAAACACAGATTTCAATCCCGTGCTGGTTATTTCGCAGATAAAACCCTGTGGTGGTTCATTTTTTGCAATTTGGGTCCACCGTAAACGTTAGATTTTTTATGAAAAGATATTAATACCCTTACAATTTGCAACTTTGTGTTTTCAAATAAATTCAATTTGGACCATCGTTTTGTTTAACGATTTCTCTCAAAAAACAATAACAAAAACCGTCCACCATGGGTTTCGAACCCGGGTCTAGCCACAGTAAGTACAACCTTCTAACGGACTAAAATGATTATTGTTAAAAAATTGATTTATTTATCCAAATACACACGCCATATATTCAACCTTCTACTCTTCTTCTTTTCCTACTCTAACCACCATTAATACTCCGACCTTTTCCAAATCAAAAACCTCTAATCGCTTCCCGACGTCAACAACCTCCCAATCATCAATCCAAAACTCCAATGATCGCCAGCTCATTCGTTGAGGTTGCTATCTTTCTTGAAAACCCCAAATTTTTAACGAAATTCTCACATGAAAAACTCAAATATTATAAAAATAACTAGGGTACAGCCCGTGTTACACACGGGTGAAAAAACATGTCAACAAACATAATACATTTAAATAACAAATTCAAGCAACACAAATTTTTTTCAAACTTTGGACCAAAACTTTAAACATTCACATGTTCTAAATATTAAAAGTTAAAAGTTACAATAAGTTAATGTACATCGAACAACCAAAAAACATTAACAAAAGACATAAACATGTTATTTCATATTAAACCACCATCAACTTTTTCAAATATTCTATCAAAAGAAACTCATTTTGCTTCACCACCTGAAAATATAATCAAACAATATCATTCAAATTAAATATACCATAATAACATATTTAATAATGAGTAACATTTGAACATTAATAAAGTTGCTTTTGTTAAATTGTTGTTTTTATTAAAACAAAATAACATACAACAACAAACAAAGTAAAATGACAACATAAAACATCTTTTTAACTTAAACCATTAAACCAAAAAGATATATCAGTAAAACTTTTTTTGGCCGTCATTTTATACCTAACAAATTTGATACTCTTTTAAAATAACCCGTTTTGAAATATTTTCAAAATAGTTACAAAATATAAAAAAAAATTGGAATTAGTAAACTTCAAAAAATTGTGAAATTTTTTTTTTATTTTTGACCAATCTTGCAACAAACTTTTAAATCACTGACATTAATATTTTGTTAAACTTGCAAAACTTAAAAACGTTTTATAATAAATGAATTATCAAATAACTTTGAAAAGATTAAAAAATTTTATGTTGACTTTGAAAATAATTAAAGGTGAAAAAATATGATACAAAATCAATGAAAACAAAAAATAAACGTATAGGAAATAAATTATAAAATACTTTTAATATTCTTTGAAAACATTATGAAGACTTTGACTATCAAATTGTTTGGATGTTATAATTAGAAGATTTATATTATGCTGGAAAAAACTTATTAGTTAAAATGGGTAAAAATATAATACGTGTTTATTATACGTTATTGAGAAATTTAGTGACATTAATATTTTGTGAACACAAATTCAAAAAAAAATTGAACATACATAACCAAATTTACAACGGCGAATATAAAAAGAAAATTATGTTTTGGGTGTGGAATCCCATAATCAATTAAATCTACTATAAAATAATAACAATAAGAAATTAATATGTATTTAATTTAATTTTTGAAAAACAAAGTGCAATGTATATTAATAATTTATTGAAGTAATTACATGGTTGCGGCGAAAATATTGAAATTTGGGTATAGTTATGATGGAATATCAATGAAGAATACGATATCGAATGGTAAACTTATAAGTGACCGAAATTTAAGTTTAAATTTGGTCTTCCATGTAAAGATAGAAATAATTTGAAATATATTTATTCATGGGAATAATAATATTAATAAATTATGAAAAGTTGTCATGTCTAATAATATTCACTAAATCATATGTGTCGAATAATATTTATAAATGATGATAAAACGGTTATTTAATTTATGATATATTAAGTATTGATTTTTAGAAATTATGTCAATTTGAATATTGTGGTCTAAAATAAAGCGGTTATTATTTTAGTATTAAATATTAATTAATATTCACGTAAATTAAAGTAAGATTCCATTACAATTATGGCAAGTATTTTTAATTTGACAATCAGTTTTTTAAATATTAAAATGATAACCTATTCTAGTTTATTAAATATGTTAAATTTGAGGAAAGTTAACACATATAATTAAAAATATATATAAACTGAAAAAGTAAAATTTTGTTATGAAAACTATACACAATTAAAAAATTTTAAATTATCATTACGGTACAAGTATAATAATATTGAAAAGATTAAAATCAATATTAACACCAAAATAAATTTATAACATCTAAGCTTGGTTAAAAAATTTGTAATGCTAGTTGCCTTAGACATAATATTTAAACATGAAATAATGACCAGAAGTTCATACCTAATATATTTTGGTGATGACTAAAACAACATCATTTTTATATTAACTAATAGTTTATTGTTCTAATATATATATATATAGATAATTACAAAAGTTAATGCCAAATCACAAAAATAAAAATCAAATCAGTTCTAATTTTATTAACATGACCAATTAATTTAGAAATAATTACAAAAATGAAAATCAAATCGGTTAATTTGAAAACTTCAAAAAATTATGGAAAGATTTTTAAATGAGTTTAAAATTATGGAGAGTATTAAAACCTTCAAAACTTTGTTGAAAGATTGATTAATTCTGAATTTATAAGGAGTTTAATATGTTAATTAAATTTTGAAGTTAAATATATTAAGAAATACAAATCAGATCGTTTTGTAAATTATGAAAATACGGTTGTTAATAATACAGTCAAAGTTTAAATGTATAAAACTTATTTTTGTAAAGTTAGTATTACTCAATTATTTGTGTAAAGTTAAATATTAATATAAAAGGAATTACCATAATTAAAAATGGTAGTAAGAAAGTACTATAAATATGTAAATGTAATTTAAATTTAAAAACTTATTTTTATAAATGGTCGAAAAACTTATTAAGTTGGAAAGTTAATTAAGTTGTTAATTTGTTATTTAAACAAATAAGGATAGTCAAACTCAATAAATTGTATTAATGAGATACTTAAATATGAAATTTATGTATACTAAGGCACGCCGGAAAAAAAATATACATCAAGATATCTCCGATATACATCAATATATTATTTTATCTACAAATAATGAATATAATTGAATATTCAAAAAAGAAATATACATCAATATAAAAAAAATACATCTTATAAAGTAATGCTCAATTTATGAAAATTAGCTTGTATCAGTCAGGACATTAACCTGAAATTATAAAGTAGAATATTAATGTTGATATTATGGAAAACTTGATATTTAATTTATATCGGGAAAAATTGAATGTTTTACCGGAAAAGCCAATATAATGATACTAACCATGTTATCTCAGATTTAGATTTAGAAGGTAAACTGAAATATTCCGTAAATTAATCGGGTAAATAACCTGAAATAATAAAGTTTTGTTATAACATTGATATTAAGGAAGATTATAATTATAATTTATAACCGGATAATTTAAACGTGTCTTACCGGAAAAACGAAATAATGATACTGTCCATGGATGAAGCTGATTTTTATTTAGAACCTAGAAGAACATGTAAAACAAAAAAATTGGAAAAATATAAAACTTCAAATAAATATAAAAAAACCATTGTTATAGGTATAACAAATAACCGGAAAAACTTATCGTAAAACCTTACCAGAAAAATGTAAATACGTCCACATATCAGCTTCATCGCCGTTTTGTATTTACAACCTAAACTGATATTAATAAAATCAGTTAATAATGAAAATAAAGATAAAAAAGTTAGAGGAAACAATAACCGGAAGAAAATATAATGTTGCCGGAAATACATATATCAACAATCAGAAATTTATTATAAAATATAAACTTACCGGAAAACGATTAATACAAATCTAGATCTAGATTAGCCGGAATATATGAGAGGGTGAAAGGAGATCCGGCTAATAGAGAAAGAGAGAAAAATATGTTTAGGGTAAAAAATTGTGAATTATTAAGGTTTAAATATAGGGTGATTGCATAAAGAGGTGACATGGTGGCATAGGTGGACAATTTGTAAATGAAAACTTGGTGACTGGGCTACATATGTGGACAGCCTAGTTGAGTAACATGGGGACCATAGGTTTTGCTTTAATAGTATTGTTTGATTGATTAAAATGAAATCATTTTGAAACCAAACATGTGACCTTCAAACTCTTGACATGGATTCACATGTGTGTTTGGTCCCAACACTAATTTGTTGGCACAGTCAATCACTTTGTAGTTGGATCCATTTAGACCAATGCTAGGATTGATAATAATCAGAGTAGAGCTTTCCTTCAAGAATCTTTTGAAACGAAAGATATCATGTTTGTAAACGGTGGCTTGGATTCGATTCTTCTGTCATTAAAGAAATATATATTTATTAGAATTACAACTGAATCAATAATTAAGATATAAAAAGTGTAGAAAGTGTAACATATATATAGATTAATAAATAGATACTTACATTTTCATCCATTAGAACCATCTCGATCAAAAAATCCTCTTTGACATTTTTGTTATCTTTGATGCTCCAAAGCCTTAGAACTCTAACCTTAAGAGTTGACGGTGATGTTTTGAGAACATCAATTTCATTTAGCATGGTAAAGGTTTGACTGTCCATTTTCCTATGCTTACAATGAAAATATAAAACAGTTAAACAGAATATTTGAAACATAAACACAATTATGAACAGTGTAGAAGCTTACATTGAAGAAGATATTAATGGAATAAAAAGGCTATGATTATGAAAATTATGAAAAATGATTATTTGATTAGATATCATATAGTAGGATGTAGAGAATATTAATTTTGTTAAACGTATTATGTATTGAAACTTTCTAAACATAAGTTTGAATATAATAAACCGGGTTAGTGTAACCAATTATCTCCAAAAATAAAAAATTGATTATAAATAAAAAAAATAAAAAATACTATTATTTGAATAATTATACATTGAATATTATAAATTAAAAAAATAAATTGTATTCAAATAATAATGTCCAAAAATAACCAATTGATTATAAAAAAATATATTTTTAGAATGTATTATTATATAATAACCTTTAATATTACCATGTTTAAGGTTTTTCAAAAATCTGTTAATATTTAATAATAATACATTATGTAATTTAGGATATAATAAAAATAATAAAAACATAAATTATTTCCTTAATTATCGGTTTTATAGCCAAACTGTTAAATATAATAATTTAAATTTCAAATTATAGTCAAAAGGTCAACTAATAACGGATTATGTTAATGTACATTTATATTTTTAGAAAATTCTAGAATAAATTATATTTGGAAGATCAATATCATACTTTTATATGTATTTTAAAGATCAATATTATAATTTAGTAAATTTAGTATATTTATAATTTAGTAAATATTAATAAAAAAATTAGTAAATTTATAATTAATGTTTCTGGAAAATTAAATTAAAGATTAAAGATAAATATTATATATGAAACAAATAATTTACAAACAAATTTATTAAACATTCAAAACAATTGTATTATTAAATCGAAGTTTCTAACTTTTGATAAAACTAAATCAAAATTGGCCGGAAAAAAAAAACATAAATTGGACGGAAATTATGTTTGTTAATATTTAGTAAAGAAAACAATAGCAAATTGGATGAAAAAAAAACATAAGTTGGACGGAAATTCACCTCTTAATATTTAGTAAACACAAAAATAAGAAATTGGATAAAAAATTTAAGAATTGGACAAACAAAACAATAAAAAAATTGGACGGAAATTCAATTCTTAATATTCACTAAAGAAAACAATAACTAATTGGCTGGAAAATCTCAGAAAACATAACATATGCTTATAACAAAGTGGCCGAAATATATTCATCGGATATTATTATAAATAACTAACTATATGTGCAAGAATGGATTGTTAATTACCTTTAATATATTCATCGGAGAATCGATCTGTTATAATCATCATTAATTGACCAAAAAAAACCTTATAACATCTCCTCTAAGAAACGATCAACTGAACGAAATCGAACCGATTGGAGACATCAATAACCTTGGAAGTGAATAAAAACATGGTATATTAAACAATTATTGGTAAATACTGTAAACGTTCGATGTTGGATTTGAGCGGCGGAATCTGAGCTGCGGAATTAGGGTTCGTATGTTAGTGAAGAGGTTAGAGAGAAAAATGACTGGTGGAATTGGTTATGGGTTATGAAAAATGGACCGGGTTAAGTTTTTTGCTTTTGGGTGTTTGGTGAACATGACACGTGGCAGCATAATAGATAATATGAGAATGGAAACTTGGTGACTTGGATGCATAGGTGGACTGGCTAGTAGAAGGACATGTGGACAATTGGTTTTGCTTTAATAGTATTGTTAGATTTATTAGAATTCAACCAAAATCAACTTCCACAACACTCCCACTTCACAAAAAAAATACATATTTTGATTAAAAGAATCTGAAAAACACATCTTGCATGAATTCTATTGAAATTATCACATGAAACAAACAAAAAATTTGATCACAATCATTTAACAGTACTTTAGGAATAGGGATCTCAAGGGTGTGTTTGGTAGCAGGATTAATGATATCTTTTGTAACCGAGTCATTAGTGGTGAATTCTTGTTTGCCTTCTCAGATAAGCCCACTGTATCGAACAGGAACTGGCCAGGTGCAATGTATCGTCACTGCTGGTCCTACACGACACCATCACCGTTGACCCCTCTCTCATCTGACTCTTTATTTATATGCATCTTCTTTAATTTCACTATAGAAACGATTAGGGCTTCAATCTAGAACATCTCCATTAACGATGATGTAGAGGCTGATGACCCGATGTTTTATTGCCAACAACTCGATGGAACCTACATCCCCCATTGCGAATACCTGAAACTCGTCGAAGAAGAGCCTGGATGTGGTGATGGTGAATCTAGATGTGGGTGTTTGGATCTGGAGAAGAGCTTGGTAGTGGTTGTCGTCGACTTCATTGGACTCCTGGCGTGAAACCCTTGTTGTTGACATCATCAAACCTTGATTAATTCGAAGTAGGTTATTGGGAATTTGAAAAATAACTGGTATCGGAATTGAGTGGATCTTAAATTTAGGGTTTTAAAAGAAAGATTTGACGAAGAATTGTGAGTAAAAATGGTAGCTTGGTGGATGATTAAAGAGGGGTTGAAGAAGACGATGAGGTTTCGTGGAATGCTTCCTGCCCATGCCATTTGTTTTGATGTTGTTGTTATTATTATTATTATTATATTAGGTTTATGTGTAAAAAGACTGATTTACCCTTTAGTTTAACTGAAATCATCAACAGAGATTTATTGGAAAACCCAAATTACAACAAAGCACCACCACAAGGGCGTTATCTGCAAAATGGCTACCCCGAGGTTGAAAGCTGTGTTTTGGGTTTCACCATAGAGACCATAACTGCAATTAACTCTTATTTAAATATGTAATGATGTTTCAGTTAAAGGTACTTATACGATATCTATTTTAGATGTAAACCATCAAGTTAACCTTCTAAATTTATCCTTGATTTAATTTTTTTAAAAGTGTTTATTAACGTAATGATGGTAACAAATACGGTTTTCCAATTAATATTTTTATCTATTACCCGACCCGCTTTTATGTTCGGGAAATTTCACCTAGAAAATATCGCGTTTATCAAGTCATTACTATTATTTTAATATTATTGTTTAAATATTTATTTAATTATTAAAACTACTTTGAGATATGTACATTTTTAACCCAAAACTAAACTTTAGCTTATTTATGTTTCCACACCTAAACTAGAGGGACTAAACTGCAAATATGAATATTTTAACCCTTTCCACCCATTATACCAAACCCATGTACCTGTATATCCGGACCCGATAACCTATTTATATTGCTTGAGCCTTAATCCTCATCGTAAATTTGGAATTGAATCATGTATTTTGATCCTTCTTGCTTTAATCGGCCTCACCGACTAGTTAATTAGGGAATAACAATCAGTTTTGATACGTAATGCTTAATATACTAACACGCATTTACTCGTTAATCAATCTATAACATAACGGTCATGATAATGAAATTAAACCTACTTACGTGATCCTTGTACCATCGCCAGCGTCATCCCTATCTCAATTAAGTTGTATTGTTGTTGTATCGTGTTCTTGGCCTATGTTCTGCTGATCTTAAAAACCAACAAATAAACCTTCATAAGATCTTCGTTTCAGGTAATAAGTTATATGGTTATGTTCGTCGTGTCTTCCTCGTCATTACCCTAAGGTTAATCGGCCAAACAATCTACGCTTTGGCAGACTGGATTGTTAGGGTTTATAGTTTGAATTTGAACTGTGCGTTTCTGGTTAACTGTTATTGTTTCCAGATCTTGAATGAGTTAGCCACTGGCTCAACTGGCCAGTGCATGTTGCGTTAAGACTTGAGTCGCTGGGCCGGCGCAGGTTCGAACCCCCCATCCCCCTTTATTTTATGAAAGCAGTTTTTATTATTTATTAATCATGTTAAATCCCTAATTAATATTGTAAGTGTTATAAAATCATAAATAATTAGTACTTTTATCTTAAACTGACATATTAACCGATTACTTTTCCAAACATTGGTTAATATATATATATATATAGGGGAGGGTTATCCTAAAAACAAGTAGTTTCCTAGGAAGACTAGAAATAAATCATAGTCATATGATCATATTAATCAATGGTTGAGATTTAAAATTATAAAAAACCGTCATAGTTTGCTAGAATTTCTCTTTTACCATTATAACCGACATAGTTTCCTAGAATTGTTCTTTCACCATCATTTGTAATGCCAAATGTCAAAATTTTGTTGATTCTTATCATTCCTAGGAAACTCCTTATTCTTATTTGAATCATTTTCTATATATATATCTATACTATATTAAAATACATATGATACGAGCAAAATGGTCTTTTACCACAAAACTCTTAATTTTAAGAGTTGTAGTACTCCTTATGCATGATATACAACTCATTCATCAAAGCTGACATAAAAGAGTTTATAAACGAGAACGGGGGAATTCAGATGAGATGAGGAGATTCAAATTTCAAATTTCAAATTTCAAAATTCTATGTTTACTGCGTCTCCTTCGTCTGAAACCCTAATCAGAACATCTCTCTTATCAAACTACTGCAGCCATCACAGCACCCGTTCCACGTTCTCAACAAACCCTAACTCTAAAGAAGTGAAGACGAAGAATCTTAGGTGGCGGCTAAGGTTGTGTTCGTTGGTAGTGGTGGATGTAGGTTAATTGGAGGTGGATCTGTTAAACAGAGGCAGCGAAGGTGGTGTATGACGATAAATCGACGGCTACAAGTCGGTTTTCCGGTAACTTTTATGTTTTTTCTGTACAAATCTCCCGGAAGATAGTCCACAACGTGGCTCAGGTAGTGTTTTAAGCGGCTATGGTCGGTTAACGGTGGTGGTAACTGACGAAGTGATGTCTGTTCTAGGTCGATGTAAGTATAATTTGGTTATGCTTATTAACCCTAGAATAATTTGAATTTGAAATCCTATTTTTGTTTGATTAATTATGAATTTTGTCTTCCTACATAAACACATCATGGATTTTGGGAATCTCATCATGAAGAGTTGCTTTTTACAAAACCAAATAAATTGACTCGAGCTTGGCTCGTTTTTAACTAAGCTGTCTTGGCTAAGCTTTGTGTTGAAACTGAGCTAAAAATTCGACTCGAGCTTGGCTCGGTTTAAACTAATTTGGCTCAGCTCAGTGTTGAAACTGAGTTGAAAGTTTTACTTGAGCTTGACTCGGTTTTGAACTAACTTGGCTCAGCTCAGTGCTGAAAGTTTGACTCGAGCTTGGCTCGGTTTTGAACTAACTTGGTTCAGTTTACTGTTGCAATTAACCTAAAACTTTGACTCGATCGAGTTTAGCTGGCACGGCTTAGTGTTCAAACCGAGCTGAAAATTTGACTCGATCGAGTTTAGCTTGGTTTTGAACTACGCTGGCGTGGCTCAGTGTTCAGACTGAGTTGAAAATTTTACTCGAGCTTAGCTCGGTTTTGTACTAAACTTTGTCGACTCTGTTTTGGCTCAGTTTTAAAAAACTAATCAAATAAATTTCAACCAAGTACAAAATAAGAAATGATTGGTTGTGCATACTTGCAATGTTCTATTATGGTTCTATACTTGATATTATAATATTATTCTTCTTTTATTTAGGCTAATTCATGTAATCTGATGATATTCTTTTATTTAGGCTAATTCATGTTAATACTAAATATTATGTCTAATCTACCATTCATATTTAAATTCAGATGCCCTTATTACATGTCACGAGAGCTTCATAAGGTTGTTGATGTCTCATAGTTTTGCACCTTGTAATCTTACTGATCTTGGCAACAAAAAGAGTTTGACCATCAAGTGGGAAAACTGCTTACTAATATTTGTTGAAGCACACAATCTAGTTAGTATTTAGTTTTGATTTTGGTTAGATATATTTACACGTGTTTATCTTATTTTCAAAATGTATAGGAGGGCATATGTGCAGGTGCTGCTTCTTTTGACCTACCTCCTTCGCTTCTGACTGCATGCATTTTCGAAGCACAAAAATATATGGACATTGTTCTTGCTAGGAGAGAGAAATCAAATGAATAATCTTATAATTATATGATAATTTCGCCATTCATAGAGGTATTTTATTCTCCATCTATGATACAATTAAATGTTTGTAAGTTGGTTTGTTTAGAGTGAACAAAGCTCATATCCCTTTTACGCATTTAGAGTTGAACAAAGTGCCTGTAGTTTGGTTTAATCGATCGAGTCTGAATTTTTTATTTATGAAGCAGTCAAAATTAGTATTTTTTTAAAGAGTCAAGTTTGTATAAGATGGTTTTAGGGTGCCCGTTTAGATGTGCCCATGTCTATTTGTGGAAAGGAAAACATTTACTTCATTGAAAATAAGTATTTTTAATTATTTATTATTGTTTTTAAATTTAAATATGTTGATACATATAGTAACTAGGGGTGAGCAAGATAAGGGTCGGACCCTTGAAACCCGGTTACCCGACTCTTAAAACCCTTAATTAGGCCCGAATAAATAATATGGGTAGGGTAAATGGTATTTAAATATCACCTTAAAGGGTAAAAGGGTTTCAAGGGTCCGACCCTTTTTCAAACTCTTGACCCTTTTACTAGACAGATATACATCAGATTCATGATTAATATAAAATTTATGAGATTTTTGTATTTCATATATGATATATCATAATTTTCCAACTACTAAGAAAAATAATAATAAATGGTTATACTACTGAATGGAAACATATATATGGAAATCACTGAATTGTTATCTAAAAGTAATTTGTGAATGTGAATATTGCTTGAATCAGTTCAAATGATTGATAAACTTTCGAAATTAAACATTACTATGTTATTAAATGAAAGTATAATTGTTCTATGATTCATATATTAAAGTCATTTATGAGATATGCAACTTGTAAATGCAGAAAAAAGAGATGTGATTACTGTCTTAAAGGGTAAAGGGTTGGACCCTTAAAACCCTTATTTATACCCGACCCTTTTATTGGTTAGAGGGTAGGGTCTCGGGTCCAAGTTTCTTCCTATAAGGGTAAAGGGTCTGGGTAGGGTATTAGGTAAAAGGGTCGGGTCTTACCCTTTGAACAATCCTAATAGTAACGAGAGCTCATGTAAAATTTCTTGAAGTGGTAATGATATCTCCGGCTGCAAAACATTTAATCTCTAAACTTTTGTGTAATGATAGATTATTTTATTTTTCTTATATTTGATAGACAAATTTGTTTTTAGAACTAAAAATTAGGCTTGATACGTTAGTTTATGAAATTTGGTGTGAATTTGATGGTACATAATTTGGTTTTAACAAATAATATTTAGGCCTTTTGTATTTGAAATCCGATTAGTATCTCATAGTCCATGGATCTTTTCTTTGGCTCATTTTAGTTTTTAAAATTTGATTAAAGTTCTGAAAAGTGACAGGTGTAGAATTAATTGCTGCAGTGGGTGATGGATTTAAAAGTCTAAAAGTTGGCAATTCTGCACCTATCATGAGTCATGACGCTTGGAGCTTATGTCGAATTCGCTATGGTATGTTCTCAAATACTTTTTTTTACTTTTTATTTAATTAATTTATTATTATCAACATGTTTCTGGTTTCTACTTTTAAGTTAAATATTGGAGTTAAACTTATTTTTGTGGTGTTATTAGGCAGCACAAATGGAGTCTGGAAAGGTGGTTCTTGTCACTATTCCTGCAGGAGGAACTAGGCAATCTGCATTTAGGTACTCGTTTTCCTTTTTTTTTTCAACGGGTCGACACAGTTAATTAAACAGGTTACACATTTTAAATTGTGACTGTTATTTTTGTGTAGTTTACACCAGCTTTATAATTTTTTTTTTTTTTTGTCATTTTAACGATTACAATTCAGTTAATTAATTTAACGGGCCATTTTAAGTTTTGTATTTATTTGGGTTCAGGTTTAGAACGAGTTCGCTTGGGTTATTTTAAACTTAAATGATTACCGAAACAAATCATGGTAGCTGGTAAACATTCATTATATTAGGGTGTCTTTTCTAAATGTAAACGATTACCAAAACAGACCCGAGACAACCTGATCTGAACTTTTTTAGCGTAACCAAATCGAAGCCACCCGAAACATGTGTTACGTTTAAGTTATTTTAGCGAGTCATTTTAAGTTTTGTTTTATCTCATAGCTCAAATTGGATGATTATAGGTTCTTTATTTTTATTTTGGTGCAGCTATATTAATGATGTTGTCGAGTACTGAAGTTGATCAAACAATTCTCTCTTATCCAGAGGCGTCAGCTTGCTCAATACCTGCAGCAGGTATTATAATTCAGTTCGTTAAGTTTATTTCTGCAGATTTTATTTATATGCAAATTTTGTTTGTAAGTAGATTTTATTATTGCAGATTTTTGTTGATTAAAGTATATATTTTTACTGTTGATTAAATGGGTTAAAGTAGGGAATCGGGTCAATTAAATGGGTCATTGTATAGAGACCTAAAGTGAAACGCCTCATTGATGGGCTAGAAATCGCCCGAACTGTATTATATCAGTCATCAATTATACATGTTTATGAAACTGAATTGAATATTCGTTTACTCAATTTGACATTTTTGGCCACCGTAAAATCGAAACTGAACAGTTATGGGTTTTAAAAAGAAAAAAAAATCGAAGTTACAAGAGGGATATGATTACTGAAGTCAAAATTGTTGCTTGGCGTGGCCGAATAGACGAATAGCAAGTGCTTGGTTCTTCATTTGCAATAGCTTCTGCAGCCATGGCGGTCTAATTAAAATGGTAGATTATACCTAATTATAATTAATTTCTTTTGATTTTTGTTATTGATTAATTAGTTCTAATTGTGTATGCTAGATTTTTTTGTTGTATACAGCTGGTGAAGAATGGATAGCAATGGAGGAAATATGGTCAAAAGTTCCCGAGTGGACAAGAGGCAACTCTAAATACCTAAATTATATTTGAAAACAGTTGGTTAAATACTATATTCTCACTCACCTTTTGGCAATATATGCATGTAGTGCTGAACCCTTCTTGTACTTATTCTTTGTAAAACGGATTTTTTTACATTTAGTTAATTGCAAATGGTTACCATTGGTGTTTACTGTATGCTTATGTGGTTATCTTCAACTGATGGTGGTGGTTATATGTTAACAAATTTGTTGAATTGCTTATCTATGATGCATTAATTAAATATCAATGGTTTTTTTTTATATATTAGTAATTTCATCGGTACATGTAGTTACAGTGAGAAGCGATTCTTTAATAAATTTTATACTTTAGGTAGAGCTTGTACAATTAATTATTAGTAAGACTTATGACTTGAGAACCATTATTTCAAAATTAACTTTGTCAGTTTGCGTACTATAGTTGAATGTATCCGCCTCTGATGATGTTTTGTTTCGATTTCGTTTCAGGCTGTTTTTACTCCGGCAACTGTAGCACCACCGATTGGTTGAAGCAGCAAACATGAGGGCTTAATTTTCAAGGTATGGAATAATAATGACAATGTTATGATTTTTTGATATTTGATATTAACGTGATGCTATATGTGAATATACAATTATGTCTTTTGGAAAGATTTGGATAATGCTCCATCGAGAGCAATATTTTGACTTTTTTACAGAATCAATGTTGAATCGTTTACTCTTCCATATCAGTCAAAATTAAGATTGGTAATGTTTAAAGCATAGGATTTATATATAGTTTTTAGTGTCGAATTTTGTAAGGGTTTAAAGCATTGAATTTTTCTGGTTGACAATATTGGAATCGATGCAACAAGAAATAAGACAATAGAATAATTAAATGTTTACGACTTGTATAAATGCCAATTAAGTCCAAATTGTGAAAGCAAATTGGAACCAAAGCATTATCCTTGTGTTCATTTTTTTTAATTGAGATTTGTAACGCACATGGCATAATGGTATAGATAAACCACACCGATGCTTTGAATTAGTAAACTAACTAACGGAAAACGAGTACCGCGTTGTAATCTGTCATTCTCGCCGCATCGCGCGGGTATCTACTAGTACTATTAAAGTAATTGAGTTTGTGTCCACTTAACCTCTTCCTATTAGTTCTACCATATTGTTTCCATATATATCAACCATTGCTATGAATTTCTTTACAAATAAATAATTCAAAAATAAATTAAATTAATCAAAATCTACTTATTAATTAAAGTAAGATGTATTTTGCACACTTGGCTCTACTATTGGTCCATTTCCATTATCACTATAAATATTAAGCATCTTATAATTCTTTGCTAATATAATAATTAAAAGTAATATCACAATTACCATTTAATAAGAACCCGTTTTCTAGTTATGTTTTAATCTGTTATTAAATAATAATTTTAATAATTGACCAGTCAATATGTTTGAAACTCCAATTAATTACAATAATTGTCATTTAATGTTAGTAATAATTACATGATAAATAAACAATGTTTAATTGATTTAATCTTATTATTTTCTTACTCTTACCCTAAACTCGTATCTATACTTTACAAATCTTTGTCATTGTTTTTTTTAATTTAATCTTCCGTACATAATTTACGCTATGCCCATTTACTTAACAAAAAAATATTAGGTATTTAAAAGGTGATTGACACCCACCTTTAAGTCTCTAAGTTTATATTATATTATAAATTTGTATTATTTTAACAAGGACAAGTTAAAATATATATGTTTTTAGCCTTTCATATGTTAATCAATGATCAATAACTATAAAACGTATAACAATAAAACAACAATAGCCAATAATTTTGGAAGAAAGTAATATGAAGTTAATGTAATGATTTCAATTAACTTTCAATTATCATAAATTCAAATATTTATAATCACTCGACAATATTAAATTATTTTGAAAACAGTTAACTATTGGTGGTAAAATGATTTGAATCTTCTTTTAAAAAACGTAGTTACTAAAATCTTGGTCAATATAAGCTACATACATATATACACCTTAATTAGGACATTTTGACTACAAATCATACACATTCTGAAATTAGTATAGTGTCGGACTAATTTTATGCATTTCTCAAATGTAGTATGTATATATAAATTCTTAAATTGGAATCGTCTAAAAAGCTTTTACAATTAAGCAAATTAAAAAAAAATAACACGTGTGCGAGCCTATATAACAATCCAATAATTGACACATCACATTTTTCACGACAACATGTTTTCCTTGATCAATTTGTAAAGCTACTATTGTGTGTTATTGTAAGTAATTACTCCCGTTTTCATTTGTTATATGATTTAAATATTTAATATTAGTTTCACATGCATGTAATTACTTACTTTCATTATCATACTGATTTAAAGACTGTTATATTCATCACTTACAAGAAAATAGATCTACAAAAGATAATCATGTTGAATGAGCTTGATATTCTTAGGAATGAATATGTGTTGAAGGTTCGTGTTTTGAAGTTATGACGTTTAAAGGACAATAAATCCAATAAGGACTGATCCATTGAGATGATTCTAATTTATGATATGGTAATTAATATTAACCCATAACTTTTTATATTTGTGTATGGTTTGTTTATTTTTGTACAAACAATCAAATTTATGAGTGTTTTATAATCATGCTTATACACTTTTTATATTCCATTATGTGTAGCATAAGGAAACCGGATCCAAGCCAATGTCATCATGCAATGTATTGCAGGACATGATGCATACTTGAGAGAAGGTGCTGATTTAATTTTTAGGAAGTTGTCTTTGAGAGCCAATTTGTCTAACCAAGTACATTGATAGTCCTCATAAGGTATCCTTTAACGCGGATACCCGTCTCTCAGTGTGTCATGAGTTTGTGGGTCATTTATATGAGTTGAGCGTTGTATTATTTTTTTTGCTGACATCAAATCAAACACATCACACAACAAGAAACAATATGTAATTCATATTTTAGTATTGTTCAATTGCCTTTAAAAATTACCCTCTTTATTTTAACATTATAACTAACAACATGTATTTAAACTTCAATATTGCCCAAAGTTTTCAAAATAAAAAATCATTTTTGTGTGATACGAGACAACATAATCGATCGATAATGGAATTTGCTGATATTGATTAAGTACATATCACTGATTATCATATTTTAAAATATTGTTTAGGCGAAAAAAATATTAACTCTTTATCTTATCTTTTATCATGGGTAACATTGTGTTCCTTACTACGTGGCACGACTAGGCTTCTCACCTGAGCAATTAGCAAATATGTTTATAAAAATCCTAAAGAAGAATATCTTATTGTTGTTTTGCAACTGACCAAATAGAAAGAAAGATCTAATAATAAAAATCTGACAATGAATTGAAAGTTTGAGCTAGATGGATGTGTTTTCTTCGTTTAAAGTATTTGCTTTATGTTTGGTTCTTTGTTTGGTGACAGATTATATCTTTGGTATGATTTTTATTGTTATGCATTTATTTGATGTTATGGGAATAAACGTCGGTCTTTTATTAAACTTTGTTTACAATTATTGTATAATGCATTTTTTTCATTCATAGTAAAAAAAATTTATAGAAAATTAACTAAACTATATACTAATATGTAGACTAATTTAATATGTTACGTACCATGGAATACATATTTTTATTCTATGTTTTAATGTTTAATATTTTTAATTTGAGAGACATAATTAACTGTTTAGATTGTGGGCTTGTTATGCTTTTTAAAAGAATGCGTAGTTTATATTAATTTGAATTAATCTCTTAACAATTTACGGTCATTTGATCCAACAATGATTTCACTTTTTAGAATGTGCTCCCTCTCTTCCTAATTTGGTCAAATGCAAGGTTCTTAAGTTAACAAATACATGAGGTTAACTGTCAAATGTCAATAATCTGATATGTAACAGACCGAAAAATTTGTAGAATGACTTTAGAACTCGGTGAAGGAAAACTTGAGGATCAAAATGATGGTGAAGGTGGTATAGAGATTCCGGATAATATTTTAATTGGTGATTCATCAGGTTTAATTTTTGTTTTAATTGATTATGTATATCCTTGAATCTTAGAAAATTATAATGATCTTAATTATTTTCAAGAGATGGCCATACCTTTAAATGAGGTTGTGCAAGACATTAATGGTCGATTTTTGGCTTTATTTCCTTGTAACGAAGTTGAGTACCTGAGTTTTGATAATATTGGTCAGTCTGATAGTGTTGGTCAGGATTTCGATCCAGCTTTATGCTCACCGAATTTTCTAAACGGTTAAAAAATGTCTTAAATATCTAATCATAAATTGGCAATTAAATTCGGTGTGCTAATAATGTTTCTAAAGAATATTGACTAGAAGAACGACATGTGCAACGAAACTAGACCTCAAGTAATTAATTTGGGGAGGCGTGTCAAAGTCAAAGTAATTTCAGGTACTAATATCCGTTATTGCACTTATCTTACTTGTAGTGATATAACGCCATCAGATAAGAAACTTTCGTTTAAGTTCAAGAGAAGACGGTTTCCAGTTTAGTTTGTTTTGCAATAACAAATGTCAAGGCCAATCTCTAGCAACAGTTGGAATATATATGAGAGACTTGGTTTTTACACATGTCAACCATATATGGCTTCATCAAAAGTGAAGAGTAGAGACAATGTAAAAATGCTTATTTTGGATAACTAAGGTAAAGTTACAAACAAGACAACAAATATGATCTATAAGGAAATATATAATAGTGTACGATTTTTTTATTTTAAAGTTTTAAGTTATGTTATTAAACATTCTATTATTTAACTTCTTGTTTTATAAATTTGTGTTTTTCAGTACTTTGTTTTTGTAGCAATATTAATTTCAATTACATACCTTGTTGTTCTAAAAAAAAGCATGTTACAAAGTATGTAGTCGTTTAAATTTTATTTGATTATTGGATGATTTCTATGTTTTCATGCGTGACGACCACGGGTCAATAACCTCGTATTTATTATAACATCTCGTATTTGTTATAACATCTCGTAGATGTTCTATGCAGGCTAGAGAGTGGAGAGAAACATAGGATGCCCACATATGACCATATTTCAAATTTAGATCCACACGTGTCTTACTCTTGTTGAACTGCTTTGAGGTTCAACATTTCGTTAATGAAAAAGTGTATGGATTGCTGCTCTAACTCTATATGCTAACGACGCTTTTGTGGACGAAGGCAGAGAAAGGGTTCACTAAATGACTCGAAAAACAAATGAATATGTCAATTTCAAAAAGTACACACTCTAATTAATATGTGTTTAAAAGGATAGTTTAATACCGAAAAACATGTTCTATGGTCACGCATAATTTTCTTTTGAATTAACTTTTATCAATTGTGCATATTATTGTTGCCTCGGATTCATGACACTGATATGTAGTAATAATCATTTAAATTAAAAGAATTTCCCTTAAAACTCCATGTTTATATGATTTTCAAGTCGATAGTAGTATATGTAATTAATCAATTTTTTTCTTTAGTTTTAGTTTAAGCGAAGCATGATATAAACTTTTAAATGACGTTATTTTTTTTAAATGTTATCATTATTCTTAGAACAATATAAGGTTTAAATAAGTTATAAGGCTGAGTGTAGTTGGCGATCTTCAGAGGGCGACAGAGACGATTTTTGCGTGGAAGCCCCCCCACCCCCCAGCCCCACCCCCGATGAGTTCTCGTCGCCCAAACATATTATTGTTATTATATTTATTTGACCGTTGGTAACGATCATTAAACAAAAAATACAACATTAAATAAAACAAGATATATATATATATATACATACATATATATATATATCTTCTCCTCCAACCTCATCTTCATTTCATACTAACCATTAACCAATTCTTCAAAAAAAAAATACAAAAATAGATTCTAGAAACAACTCGAACCAACCAAACTAACCATTCCTTCCTTTCGGTCAATACCATGGTTCGCAAAACCAACCAAACCAACCGAGCGTAAACATGCAATGGTTCTCGAACACCGGAAACCAATCGAACCTAAACTATATGTTTCATTTTCCCGACGCAAACTTAAACATGCATGCCAACTTTCTCAGGCTCCAAAACCTCATGCCGGCGTTCGGGTCTAGCCAACCGGAGTCGGAGCCGGTGACGGGCCGGAGACTCAAACGACACGAGCCTCCGGTTCAAGTCAAAAGCCGACCATTAAACACAAAAAGAAAACAACCAAGGGATCTGATGGCACAGCGTGATTCATACAAGCAATGGAACGAGGATGAGGAAGTAGCCCTCACAAGAGCTTGGATCGCCATTTCGGAGGATCCTGACGTTGGTAAGTTTTTTAATACTAAGTATTTATATTTAGTGTTTATTAAAATTTATATTAATTGTGAAATATAATTTTAATTTGAAGCTAACTTTCAAGCCATCTGAATGTTTTGGAGGAAAGTATTTGAAGCTTTGCTCGTGCTAACGGGTAAACCGAGGTAAATAAGTGGTTCAGGCCCATTGAAAGGTCGTTAATTCTGAATGCCGAAAATTTGCCGGGATATACAACTGCTTGTGTGATTGCGGTTGGCGTAGTAGGAAAAACGACGCCGACATCAAATCTAAAGCGTTAAGCGACTTGCGAACTCAAGGGCAAACTAAAGGGCGGATCGGGAAATCATCTAAGCATTTAAGTTGTTGGGAAAAACTCAGGGTATGCCCGAAATGGAATGGGGCACCCACCGTTCCGGTTGCTTGACGAGCCGCCGCATCATCCCGAGCTTCAAAAAAATGAAGGACACCAACAATACCCTCCGATGCTCGTAACTCAAACTCGTGACGAACATGACGCAGTTAATTTAGACGATGATGACGATGAAGTACATGATTTGGCTCGACCCTGCAGGAGAGCAAGAAAAAAATATACAAAAAAATGGGAGGGTTCGTCGTCGTCACGATTCAACACGGAGGCCAGTGAAGACGTCAAACATCTTGACGAGGTGTTCGGTCGTTTCGAAACCCATACCGTGGAACTTAGTGCTACCATGAAAGAAACCAACAAACAAAACGAAAAATTTGCCCATGCATTGAAATTGCGGTAAATGAATAAAGCTACGAATCCCTCAAAGCGGCCGAGTTACACGAAAACGTCGCATTATTGCAACGATGACAACTTGAAAAAACTCACGAATATTATGGATATTAGTTTTCTTTTTGTTATGCATTTTTTGTTTTTGCATTTTTTTAACTTTAATGTATTTTTATTTAATTATTTAATTTAATGAGTATTTATTTGATTAGTTTATTTATTAAAAGAAAATAATAAAAAATGGTGACATGGCAGTGAGGGGCTACAATACCATTACACCCTAACAACATAAACTCACTTTTTGTTGACTGAGCGTCAGATGTCGGAATTCGATCCAATTTATAGCCCCTGCACTACTCATAGCCTAACATTGTGTGTTATCAAGTATGACTCTGCATGTGAAGTGTTTACAATAGTGCGTTTAATATTACATTGATTCGTCTCATACACCAAATGTATGATTATAATAGTGTGTACAAACCATTGTAGGCGCGTCAAACAAGTACACGTAACTGTGTAGTGTTTAGCATTTTGAATGCGCTCCTTATGCAAAAATGCTTTACATACAATAAAAAATTGTAATTAAACGTAATTCCCTGAATTATGATAAAGATACAAATAGAATTTATATATGGAGCATTTAAAGGATATAAAATCAATTCTAAGTAACTAATGATCATAAGTATCTATTATCCAATCAGTTTCGTATTTAAGCATTAGCCTTTCTTTTTGTCAAATGGTTTTGCTGTTAATTGTAAAGTCTCTGACTGAATTTGAACCAGGGTTCGAGTCTATGTTATGGCTGAAGTTTGTTTTTTTTAATGTTCTATTTTGATGGGCCTAAGTCTGTGTTAAGTTGTTTTTTTTGACACATGGATGACAGATGGTTTATTGTGTGTTTGTAGTTTGCGTTTTGGTTACACGTGTTCTTTTCTTCAAACACTTTTCTACATTATTATGTCTATATCTGTGCTCACCTTTTGACACACCGGTAACATAAGGAGATGAGTTCTTCCATGGGGAACCGACATCAGGACTCTGGTCGGTCACCGATGCCGGCCGAGGCGCCTCGACAAGGGTTCGAACGTGAAACCAACGACAGTATACCGGATTTTCGAGTCAGATCGGAAGATGCTTGTCGTGTTTTGTGAAGATCGAGACGAATAAGGTAAATCTCATTACCTTAATCATCCAAACCCTAATCAAATCTTAGACCATTTGAATTCATGATAACGACCCATTTTGTAAGGCCCCGTTACCGGTGCCCTACGTTGAACGTTGGATTTACTTATAAACACAGTTCTAAATATCAGAGTTAATTAAAACTTTACGTGGAATATAAAACTTTCATTAAACATTCATAACAATTCATAAACTTGTCTTAATCAAACATCCTTGTCTTTCATTTATAAAACATTTATTATAAAAACATATTGAGTCTTCAGATGCCAGCGTTTTATTCTTCTACCATGTGCCCCGCACAAGCTAGCTGCCCCATTCTACTTACCTGCGTGCATACTAAAAGTCAGCTACGCTGAGTGAGTTCTAGTTAATACAAGTAGTATACAATACATCCATACACATACTTTAAGTATGTGTATGGATGTATTGTATGCTACTTGTATTAAGTATGATATATACGCACCCGAATGTACATATACATACGTAGTTCTTTACCTTTCTTCATACAATCATAGAATCATACTTTCATTCTTCTATTTTATACATACACATACACATATACCTCGTCCTATAACCTTCGCAGATATTACTAGGGTCTGTTCCCTACATTCGCTGATATTATTAGGTTCTGTTCCCTACATTCGCAGATATTATTAGGGTATGTTCTCTTCATTCGCAGATATTATTAGCGTCTGTTCCCGTCATTTGCAGATATTATTAGGGTATGTTCCCTTTCTAACCATTCCTTCCATACCTTTCTTTATAATTAATCATACCTTGATACCAAATCATTTTATTACATACTTTTAAACATACATACATCATATATAACAATCATATCTTTAATCTGTCACCTGACGGTACATGCAATATCCGAATATCGTTCAAGCACCGTTAAGCATTCGTCCATTCATTAATCATATAAGGCATACACTTACCACTTAAGGTAAATGTATTAACTAATCACATCGAGTATGCACACAGCCCCGAAAATATAACAAGGAATGGGCTAGAAACTCACCTGAGTGCGGTTACGTTCACCATTTACGATTATTCCTTTCTTTAGCTGTGCGTGACTAACTGTATAACAATTACACGTATTAATTAACTATCAGTACCCATGTCGAACTATCAGTACCCATGTCGCGTTTGTAGTTTAATGATAACCCTTGACGAATGGGGTCTAGGGGCAGCGGGGTCTCGGGGCGGCAGCCCCTAGCAGGGTCCAAGGGGTAGAGCCCCTGGCCGGGGTCAAGCTGTCTTAACACATTTTCATTAGAATCTTAAATTATTATTTTATTGTTAACTCATTCGTTATAACGAATGGACTTTGTTAGAGCCTGATTCGTTAGCTGATTCATTATCTTAACATGTCTTGGTTCGTTATCCTATCTTAGCGAACGAGCATATAACGAATGACCTGATTCGTTATCTTAATCCAACGAATGGATAGATAATGAATTAAGGGTTCATTCGTTATCAAGTCACACGAATGAGTCCCATTCGTTATGACCGCGTAATGAATGATCAATCATAACGAATGATCAACAGTGCTTATCCAGACTTTGACTCAGGGGTCAAGATCAAAATCGTCAAGAACACCAAAACAGTCAACACACATTAGATTTGCAATAACACTCAAATCGCGATGAAACAACACGAGCTTGGTATCAATGGACTCATAATCTCAGCGCTAACAAACCCTAATCACCCAAACATACATATATCGCGTTTACATAGTGCGTTTGATCAATATCTAGACCCGGTTTTTAATCAATCGATTAACCCATCATATGTTAACGAATTTCAGTGAGATTTGTTGCGTTAGGTTCGTTCTTACCATACTCACACAGATCTATGGTTTCTAAACGAATCCGAACCTAAACGAACAAGTTCTCGCTATAAACGTACCTTAAACGAGTCAGTTTACGAACACGGGCTAGCCTTGATGTTGTTTTGGTTCCTCACAACGTTCTAGCACCAACGGGTTTGGGTTTCCACCTTCGGATCTTGGCTCGGGATATAGGATGGTATGTGTTTTTCAAGGTGTAGGCTATGGTGTAAAGATGGATAAAAATGAAAAGGTTTAGGGTTTAAGGGTTATTTATACTCCCTTAAGCCCATGGACCTAAGGCCCATTCCATCTTTTTTTCCATCTTTTAAGGTCCAAGCCCACCTTCTTATAGTTTATTATCTAAACCGAAACACGACATATTTTTTAATAAACGGAATTCTCTTTTATTATTATAACCAAAAGTAGGATGTTACACATTTATGGTCATGTAATCATTTTCAGGCACCTACAACCTCGATTCCGGCCGGTCACCGAGGCCGCAAACTAGGATTACAACTTTGATCGAAGATGCACGTTCTGTTTTGGGCAGATCGCGATGGATACGGTAAATCTCCAAGCGCTAATCAAATTTTCGACCACTTAAGTTCATGATGACGACCGATTTACTGGTTGTGGTCATTTTCATGCAAGAATAACCTTTGAACCTTCTAACGACAAAATAGACGGTGGCGTTGGGCTCACGGCGACAGAAATAATTGAGATCAGAAAGATGCTAGAGGCAAGTATTTGAAGGCAGAAAGGTGATATTGGACTATGGTCTCATTAGAAAG
This sequence comes from Bidens hawaiensis, assembly GCF_021521415.1. Taxonomy (NCBI): domain Eukaryota; kingdom Viridiplantae; phylum Streptophyta; class Magnoliopsida; order Asterales; family Asteraceae; genus Bidens; species Bidens hawaiensis. Next base: position 181,372 of record NW_027496762.1, read on the forward strand.
TTTCTTAAATTGTCAACATTTTAATTAATTGATTCCATATAATTAGAACCGGGGGGGGGGGGGGGGTGTTCATCTTTAGGCTGATAAATGTATATGCCCTCTGTATGTTGTTATGGTGGTTAACTGTTTAGTATTATTATATTTAATTTTGTTCTTTTACCATTTTAATTGGGTAAATACAAGTGGCCCCGACAAAACGTGTCGGGTAAATACTTGATAGAAGATATCATTCTTTTGAATCGTTGTCATCCTTTTCTCATAGATATTGTAAGGCCAACGATTTGTGAATTGAGGTATCAATATGGCGAAACTCGTAATATATTTATGGTCAACATAATAATTAAAGCGGGTGAGAAATTTAGATATGAATGATGTTGTTCTTGGTTTTATTAGATAATCACGTATCAGTTCGATTATCTTTGTTGTTTTGGTGGTTTAACTGTTAAGTTTGATTAGATATAAGTTGTTCTTGGTAATTTAGATATGAATGATGTTGTTCTTGGTTACCATCAAATGATGACATCTGACGATGATGTTGCCGTAATTTTGTTTCCGGGAGAGGACGTCTGGTGACATGCAATGGTTTTCAATGGCGTGGGATGATATTAAAGCTGGGTGATGGTGGCGTTGGAGGATCAATTTTCCGACATATGGTGGCCGGCGGCAATTCTTAGTCTGTGGTTTAACTGAAAAGCGGCGTCGTAAATGCCACTGAAACCCTAACCCGACAGCTTTTCGACATAAAAAAAAGAAATGTGGCGGCTTCGGTTCGCTAGGTCACCAGTGGTTGTCGGTTTTCTAGCAATGGATGGGAAATCTAGATTCGAGACGAGATCTTCGGTGCACGCGTTTAGCTTCAATGGGAGAAACTTATAGAATGTTACTGTTTAGCTATAAACATGGGCTTGTGTTTTCTATAGTGTAACCAGCCACCAAAGGGGAGCTCACCTTGGGTGGGATCGGTTCATTTAATATTATCAATCTTTTAAACCGATTATGGAGTCATTCATAAAATTTTATATTATCTTTATATTTTTGTTCGATCATTTGATGTCACCGCACCTGTCTCGATTGTTTATCAAGAAAAAATCCTTTCGTTTTTCGGATCCGAAGATAAGGGACCCACATATATAATGTGTGTATATATATACACACATATTACAATTAGATCTCCATAATAATACATAAGATTTAATAATTCAATACTAAAGATACCATACAATTTAATCTATAAATATATAAGTCTACTACACCCTCGTAGTCGCAGCGGGAGGTGACTGGAAAATGAGACTGGACCTGATATATTCAAATAAAAAGATGAAGTAGACCCTTGGTGATGATGTCAGCGATTTGATAGGTGGATGAAACATAATGGATGAGTACTTGACCCTGCTAAACTTGTTCACGAATGTAGTGAATATCAAGCTCTATATGTTTCATACGCTGATGATTAATCGGATTTCTGGATAGATACATAGCATTGACATTATCACAATAGACAATAGTTGCATGTGTCAATGAGTGATTAAGTTCCAAAAGTAAATTACGAAGCCAACAAATCCCAGCAACCACATTGGAGACCCATCGGTATTCAGCTTCAGCACCGAACCGGGATACAGTCGGCTATCTATTCAAAGACTATGAAACAATATTTGATCCGTAATAAACATAATATCCCGATGTAGACCAACGAGTGTCGGGACAACCCCACCGAGTCGGCATCAGTATGTGCAAGTAATAAAGGAGCAATAGGTTTACCGAGGGTTAAAACTGAAGTCTATCATACCTTAAAACGTAACGCATAATCCTTTTTTAAAGCATCCCAATGTGTAGACTATGGGGCGTGCATATGCATGGAAACCTGTTGTACAATATAGCTAATATTTGGTTTGGTAAAGGTGAGGTACTGTAAAACACTAGCCATACTGCGATACAGATTTGGATCCTCAAATGGTATACCCGAATCAACACCTAACATATGGTTAGTGTTGGCCGGAGTAGGCGCTTGGCTTGCAGTTTGCATCCGAAAACATTTGATTATGTATTGAGCATAGGAACTATGTGATAAGAACATGCTATCTCCAGTCGGGGTGGCTGATATTCCAAGAAAGAACTAAGATGCTCGAGATCTCTTATGGCAATTTCATTCACAAAACTTCACATTAATTGTTGACAGGGTATCTCAGAGGATTATGTGAGTAAAGTATCATCGAGATATAATAATAAATAAGAAATATGAGAGCCATAGTGTAAAATAAATAAAGAGTTATCACATTGACCCTGTG